>NC_132878.1:98724265-98774265 GCF_030463535.1 Salminus brasiliensis | reverse complement strand
AGTAGAGTGTATATAGTGTAATAGTATATATAGTAGAGTGTATATAGTGTAATAGTATATATAGTAGAGTGTATATAGTGTAGGAGTCATACTGATGTTGACACTGTTTTACAGTGAAGATTTGGAGGCAGTACTGAAAGGGGTTCTCTAACTAAAATGGAAACAGGGGAACCCATTACTACAACGGGTGTTAATAGACCCACTCTTGCAGTGGTGCATATGCTCCACCTTAAAGTCTAGGAAACTCCTCTATACATCTTTAAGGAGCAAAGCGTTTTACAGAGGCTGTTATACTGCCCAATCACAAAGAATGTGCTGTTTTGTCAAGGGTGCCCAAACTTCTGCCTTTTCCGACTGAAGCTCAGTGTGCGGCGCAGTGCTGTAGAGAGAATCTATAGCTGTAGTGTGTTTATATAAAGCAGTGTTAGTACGTTCAGCTGGGGGGGGAAATGTGGTGTATGGTGTTTCACCAGTAGGTGTTGCTAGAGGCTCGTGCTGTTGCTGTAAGATCTGCACTTCCTCTTTGGCTGAAGTCTGAGGAACGAGAGCCACCTTCTCTAAAGCAGCTCAATAAAGAAAAGCTCTGCTCCTACCACCTACCAGCTACCCCACCTACATCAACTACACCACCTATACCACCTAAACCATCTATACCACCTACACCATCTATACCATCTACACAATCTATACCACCTACACCATCTATGCCATCTACACCATCTATACCAACTACACCATCTATACCATCTACACCATCTACACCATCTATACCATCTACACCATCTATACCAACTACACCATCTATACCAACTACACCATCTATACCATCTACACCATCTATACCAACTACACCATCTACACCACCTATACCATCATAAAACCACTTCAAACACATTAAAAACAGAACTAGTAATACCTTAAATAATCTTAAAGTGTCTAATATGGAGAATGATCAGATATTAGGGTTGGGTTGAAGAGGATTTCACTTACTTACTGAACACTACACCCAAAACCACACCACTGAATCCAGGCTGTTCAGCACTGTGTGAATTAGACCATGCTAGCTAACCCCTGTTAGCCTCTGGCTGCTACGTTAGCCTGTGTGTGATTTAACTGTCATTTCGCAAAAAGTCCCTTACAGCACAACTCCCGTTCAGCTACAGGACTCAGACACTACTCTACAGATCATTAATGGACTTAGGACCTAATTACATCAGCACACGCTGGAAAAATACAGACTGCAGGGCTGGAGGTTTGATTCTATACAGCCGTGGCTACTTTTGTCTGTATAGTCTACCTCTAAGCTCAGATACTGCCCAATACAAAAGTCTGTACGGATACAGATACAGATTCTAGAAACAGGGCTGCAGCTGCTCCCCTGCTGAGGTGGCCAGGCCCAGGACAGATGTTAACTCCAGATGTGATCAGGGCCTCGCTGTGCCTCATTTCACAGCCTAGTGCCTAGTGGTGCTGTAACGTCTGGAAGCGCTGCAGCTGGTTCTGTCCAATCCTAAAAAGGTCTCCTTTTCAGCCGCCTGGTGGTCTGATGACAGTGTGGTGCTTTTTTACACACTCTGATGAAGCTGACAGCCTCCTGCTGCTGCACCTCCCAGCTCCCACAGCTCACCATCAGACTGCATCAGACTCCAGCACAGCCAGTGTCCTCATTTACCCATATCCCACTCCTCAGCCTCCTTCATATTATACTTCACAGACAGACAGACAGACAGATACGCAGAGAGAAACAGACAGTGGGAGAGAGAGAAACAGACAGAGAGTGGGAGAGAGAGAGACAGACAGAGAGTGGGAGAGAGAGAAACAGACAGAGAGTGGGAGAGAGAGAAACAGACAGACAGTGGGAGAGAGAGAGAAAGACAGAGAGTGGGAGAGAGAGAGAGACAGATAGATAAGCAGAGAGAGAAAGAGTGTAGGAGAGAGAGACAGACAGTGGGAGAGAGAGAAACAGACAGAGAGTGGGAGAGAGAGAGACAGAGAGTGGGAGAGAGACAGACAGACAGAGTGGGAGAGAGAGAGACAGAGAGTGGGAGAGAGACAGACAGCTAAGCAGAGAAAGAGACAGAGAGTGGGAGAGAGACAGACAGCTAAGCAGAGAGAGACAGACAGGGGGCAGGCAGATTCGGACAGGCAGAGAGAGAGAGAGAGACAGACTTACAGACAAGCATACAGACATACAGGCAGACTGACAGAAAGACAGAGTAAAAGACAGACAGATATACAGGCAGACTGACAGAGAGACAGGAATAGACAGACAGACATACAGGCAGGCTGACAGAGAGACAGGAATAGACAGACAGACAGTTAAGCAGACAGAAAGAGATCAACAGAGACAGAGGGATAGGCAGGCAGTCGCAGACAGACAGAGAGACAGAGAGAGAGAGAGATAAACAGACAGACAGACAGACAGAGGGGCAAACAGGCATGGATATAGACAGACAGGCAGACAGGCGGATAGACAGGTGCCCAGCTGGTGGATTTAGCAGCAGTGTATGCACCGCAGCTGTCTATAAACCACACTCCACACACCCACTGACTCGGAGCCGGGTGGAGGTAAAGGGTTAGAGGGCTCTATCTGGCGGAGGTAGGAGCTGACCCTGACACGGGCCAGAAGCCTGCTGGACCTGCCTGCTGGGTTGCAAAGGCAACACGGTAAACAGGCTGCTATTAGTGCAAGAATGCAAAGATCATATTGATCTGTCCTGGTTGTTTTGGGCTTTAGAGACTCAAAGTCCAGAAGCTGCATCCTGTCCCTTCCCTTCTGTAGCGACTCTTTACTTCACCCCTTCATTACTGAACAGAACAGTAAGTCACCATCATATTCAGTAGAACCCTAATGCAGAGGATAACCACATTCCTCTGTTTCCTTTAAACTGGCCAAGCAGAAAGCTCCTGCAGATCAGAGGTCTGCACGGTTGTGGTTTAGTTGCAGAAGGTGAAGGCTCTGTGGACGGCGGTGGAGACGTGAGTGTCTTAACTGTTTGTTGATTTGATTCAGACCAATAAAGTCATTTGCTTATCAGGCTGCGGCCTCTGTGCTAGGCACTGCTGGGATGATAACGCCGGGAACGACTCATATGATCATTACTGCTCTACAAAAACAGCCCGGGGAAACGTACCGTTCTGGAGAAGGTTAATGACTCTTACTGGACAGCCTGGAACCGCTGGGAGAAGAGCTCACTGCTACAGCTGCAATTACAGAAGCTCCATCCGTGAAAATATATATATATATATGTGTGTGTGTGTGTGTGTGTGTGTGTGTATATGTATACAAGAGGACTCCAGAGCTCATCAGAACAGATGCAGGTAAACATAAACACAGTGAAAATCTTCATCCTGAAGAAAGTAGTGGAGAACTTGTGAGCTAGTCTGCAGAAACCTTCAGTAACTGATGAGCTGAACCTCTTAACCCCAATCAAACCTTCCCAATATGAGGATCAGTCCTCGGGGGTTTTGGCCCATTCCTCCCTACAGAACTGCTTCAGCTCAGTGCTGCTGGTGGATTTCCCTGCATTTACTGCTCTTCTTCTGTCCTTCCACAGTATTTACACTCACAGCATTCAGCTGAAGATCTCATCCAGAGCAACCGACAAGGGTACACCTATTACAGAGGAGGGCCAATGTAGTGCAGCAGCACAGCATAGTCTGACCACTGACTTTATGTTTATTTGGGTTTATTCTAATGTTATATAGAGTTAATTACAGGTAGACGCTCTCACTGACCACTGACTTTATGTTTATTTAGGTTTATTCTGATGTTATATAGAGTTAATTACAGGTAGACGCTCTCACTGACCACTGACTTTATGTTTATTTAGGTTTATTCTGATGTTATATAGAGTTAATTACAGGTAGACACTCTCACTGACCACTGACTTTATGTTTATGTGGGTTTATTCTAATGTTATATAGAGTTAATTACAGATAGACACTCTCACTGACCACTGACTTTATGTTTATGTGGGTTTATTCTAATGTTATATAGAGTTAATTACAGGTAGACGCTCTCACTGACCACTGACTTTATGTTTATTAGTGTTTATTCTAATGTTATATAGAGTTAATTACAGATAGACACTCTCACTGACCGCTGACTTTATGTTTATTTGAGAAATATAATTTTTTTTAGATCTGATTTAAGATGATTTACTTACCCAGGTATCACTTTTCCCAGCATATAAATGTATAAAAATAATAAATTTAGGGAATAAACAAATATAGATAGTCTGGCATGTAAATAATGAACAAACAAATGTAAGTGACGTATCCTCTTTTATCACCTAAAAATGTCATATTCTTGTATTTGATATCCACTTTTTAGTACAAAACAAAATGAAAAGTATATATTAAAAAGTTTATATATATATTAACATCATAAATGGTAAATGTCTATATTACATACAGGCCTAATAAACTGATTCACCTTGGGTTAGGGTGAGGTCTTTATTACTATCAAGAGTAAGTCAAGAAATAAGCAATCATGCAGACTAATGAAGTTACAGTTATCCCTCAAGGTCTAATGTCAGGGTCAGTGAACTCATACCTGTGTAATCTGGCGCGCAGCCAGCTGTTCAGGTGTGAGCTCGTGATGAAAGCGGCCACATGCTGGAAAACTTGAGCAGTCCTTGGATCCGTGGTACAGCCTGGTTTAATGACCGTGGCTGAGATAAAGTTGCCTCACTTCAGTCCTGTGACTTTGTCCAGCAGATGATTCCCAACGAGGCTTATCGCCGCGCAGCGCCCTGCCAAGCAGCGGGACGGGGGCGAGTTGTTTTTCTCCGCGGGAGTACGTAATTTGGTCAAGGTTCAACAGTTTAACCCAGTAACTGGCCTTTATAAACAGCAGTGCGTCCCGGCCCGAGCGTGTACCTCTCACAGTCCTCGTCTCGTGTAAGGAGACAGACCTTCACCACTTGAACGTATCAACCGGTCGTCCTCCTCCGAGATGGATTACCAGTGCCAGTGCTCAGACTCTGCCAATGCCCGGCAGAACGCCATCCTGTTCAACATCCTCAGCCGGGCCGAGAGTGGAGCTCCAGCCCGGAGCAACCTCAACTACTTACCCTCTAACAGGTGCCACTGCGAGATGCGCCGAACCGTGCGACTGAAGACGCCTGGCGCCACATGTCAGGTAGCCTCCAACATCTTGGTGAAGACCATCCACTTCATGAAGAGTCTACCCGCCTTCCAGCAGCTCCCTCCTAAAGACCAGCTGGTGTTGCTGCAGAGCTGCTGGGCACCACTCTTCATCCTGGGCCTGGCACAGGAGCGGGTCTGCTTCGAGGTGGAGGATGTTCCAGCGCCCAGCATGCTGAAGAGGATCCTCATGAACCGACGAGATGCAGAGGAACCAGAGAGAGAGCAGCCCACACTTGCAGGGGTCCAGAAACTCAAATCCTGCCTAAAGAAGTTCTGGAGTCTGGACCTGAGCCCGAAGGAGTACGCTTACCTTAAAGGCACCATGATATTCAACCCAGGTATGTAGATCCTGTTCAGCTGTAGTTAGAACCAAGATAAAGATTAGGAGGAGCCCAGTGGTTCTCAGTCCTGGTCAATCCTGGAGTATCCCTTAACCTAAGGCTAGGTCCCTAACCCAGAATGGTACCTAGTCTTCAGGACTAGGGTACTCCAGGTGCTCCACTGGAGAAGGATGCCTCAGACGTTAACGTTGTGCTTCTTGTTCGCCACACAGATGTGCCTGGCCTGCGGGCAGCACTGTTCATCGAGGGGCTCCAGCAGGAGGCGCAGCATGCCCTACAGGAAGTCGTGTTCCTCCTCCATCCAGAAGATCGTGGCCGCTTTGCCCGTCTGCTTCTGGCCGGGTCCTTGCTGAAGACCATCACTCCAGGACTTGTCACAGAGCTGTTCTTCCGGCCGATCATCAGCCAGGCTCACCTGCTGGACCTGCTGGTCGACATGCTCTTCAGCAGGTAGCCAATCACCTGGAGGAATGTGCACCCGGCTCACCTAAGCCAAAGCAACCGGCAGGGACTGGATGGCGATTGTGCCTGGATTAGATGTTCCCAAATGGACTCTGCAAAGAGAAGGATCTGGAACAGGAGGACTGCACAGCTGTTTACACACTTTAAAGGCATGCCTGTGTCTTTAAAAAAGGTTATACAGGTTACAAAACTGTGATGTTTTTATAGAAAAGGACGACTAACGAAGGCAGACCTATACGACACATCTCCAAGTGCGAGGGGAGGTGGTGAACCTAGTCTCTGTGAGACTGTACCTGATGAATTCTGCTCTTCTTGAATGTTCCTTTATGTTCCTTTATGTTCCTGAACGTGTCCAAAGTAAAATCCTGTGTTTTTCTACCGTCTGTTTTTCATTAAGAAAAGATTTCATAATAAAAGCTCTGAAAATAAACAACCACACACTGCATACCCATGTACTGAGACAGGTTTAGATGTCCAAATGTTTGTGGACACCCCTTCTAATGAATGCATTCAGCTACTTTAAGCTGCACCCATTGCTGACACAGATGTGCAAATGCACACACAGCTTGTCTAGTCCCTGTAGAGAAGAAGTACTGCCAATAGAATAGGACTCTCTGGAGCAGATCAACATCATGACCCTATTGGCTCCATGCTGCCTAATGCCAGGTGTGGGCTAGAGGGGTATAAAGACCCCCTGCATTGAGGAGCTGTGGAGCAGTGGAAGAGCTGTGCTCTCTGGAATGATGGTGGAGGAGCTCCATCCAGTACTTTTGGGATGAGGTGGGGTGATAATCCAACATCCTGACCTCACTCACGCTCTTGTGGCTGAAAGCAATCAAATCCTCACAGCAATGCTCCTCCTCCAGAATCTAGAGGAAAGTCTTCTTCTCTGGACAGTAGAGACAGTTACTCCAACAGAAGCAGGATCAGCTCTTTAATCCCCCTGATTTCAGAAGAAACAATGAATAAGGAGGTTTCCCAATATTTATGTCCGTATAGCGTTTAAATGTAAAAAGGTTCTCCACACTCACACATCTCTATTACAAACAGGGTTCCTCATAAAGTTATCAAAAATTATCTGCATAATTAACAGTTCAGATACACAGACTCACTCAGAGGGGGGTTTGGGGGAGTTTGGGGGGTTTGGTGTGAAACGCTCGGTTCTAGATAAGCTCCCCCAGTCAGAGCTGGAGTTCTACAGTGGAGGTTCTAGATAACCTCCCCAGTCAGAGCTGTGGTTCTACAGTGGAGGTGAAGGGAAGCAGACATCTGAAGCTCTAATAAAAGCTCCTCACAGAAAGTTCTTCACCTAATGGTGATGAAGACGCTTCCTGATGCCTGAGACACTGTTCTACCAGAGTTCTGAGAAGAGTTCGGCTCTAGAACCTGCTTTTAGAACCAGATCATTAAAATGGTGGAGGGATACATGCTGCAGGGTGTAGTAAAGAGAACTGCATTAGTGGAGATTCTCCACTATTTTACCTTCATCATCATCATCATCATCATTCCATAGAAACTCAGAAGACTCGTGTAGCTGCACTGGTGGGTTTGGAGAGTGTAATGATGAAGTTGTGAAGTTAGGACACCTCATGAAAAGTTTTGTCTTTTTGAAGCTCTTTAAACATCTGGAGGTTTGATCTTCATGTGCTCAGTACTGAGAGATGGAGGGAATGGACCTCCTCGCTCTCCTCCCATGAAGATCATACGGGTTCAGTCTCTGTCTGCTGGTAGAAGCTGTACTTCAACATCAGCAGTGGTGAGAGATCCGCCTGTAGATCCTGTAGGACTGTTGGACTCTTCTTTACTCATCCTGAGGTTCTGTTCTGCTGCTGGGCTGATCTGGCTGGGACGGTCTGATCTGGTCTTGTTGGTCAGCTGTTCCTCTTGTAGATGATTTAGTGGACAGTGGAACAGTGGCTGATCTCTAACTGTTCTGAGATCTGTTTAAAGCCCTTCCCAGACTCCTCTGCATCTCCTCCTTCTTTCTGAAGGCCTCAGAGAGCTCTCTGGATCTGACCATGGTGATCTTCTTCACCCCTCACTTCAACCATCAAGATCAGACCAGACTAAACATCTGAGGTTTAAATCAGACAGACTCCTCCAGAATAATCCTCTCCCACCATGTTCTGATCATCTGCAGCTGATCTTCTGCTCCTGGTTCTGATTCTAGACATTAGAAGGAATGATAAATGTGGGGGGTGAAAATGACATTTCTATTAATTCTGTTTAATAAATTAAGATTAAAGAGTTTCTTCAGGTGTGAGTTCAGTCAGATCATCTTTATCTCTCAGTGCTGATCAGATGAAGATCAGACCTCCAGATCTTTAAACGTTCAGAGACACAGAGACGGTTTCATGGGGTGTCCTTACTTTTTCACATGAGCTTCTGTTTGTTTTCCACATGACTGTAAAACCCTCTGAACTGAAGCAGTATCTAATCACTGGTATTTTCTAAAGTCTGATGCGTGTCAGTTTCTCCACGCAGTCCAAGTCTTGTCACCGCCATAAAGAGTGACGCTCCCGGCCCGGAGTGTGTGTGTGCCTGGCACCGTCTGCTCCGTGTTTACTGAGCGGAAGTGTGTGACGGCGGTCAGGCTGGAGGTTATTGACCCAGCGGTACAGCTCAGCAGTTCACACACACACACACACACACACACACACACACACACACAGTCTGTTCTGACCTTTAGACACACAACCCAAACCCCTCTGCAGAACACACACCACTACAGCAAGAACCTCACACACAGGTGTGTCATATAATGGTTGTTTTCCCCCATGGTTCACAGACTGCTATTACTAAAGAACATGGACAAAATAATGGAAACACCATAGCACTACAGTACACACACACACAAAGCGGTGGGCAGCCAACTCCAGCGCCCGGGGAGCAGAGAGGGTAAAGGGCCTTGCTCAAGGGCCCAACAGTGGCAGCTTGCCAAGCCCGGGAATCGAACCCACAACCCTGTTATTGACAGCCCAGCGCTCTAACCGCTGAGCCACCACTGCCCCATATGAACCATATGAATCAACTACTGGTGTCAAAAGAGGTCAAAGGTCAGTGCCTGGATGGCCAGCCCATTATTCACAAAATCTCCAAAACAACTGGAGTTACAGACTGGAGCTCAGTGGCCAGAGCAGACAGACTGGATGAGGAGGTCAACACAACCCTAGAGAGGGTTACCCAGTCACGGAAACTGTGTTACTGTTACCTGTGTGATACAGGTGTTGGTTGCTAAGTTGTTACTTGGTCAAGGTAGAGCTGTGTCCACAAACTTTTGACCTGAAAGTAAGATTCCAAAATATATTTGCTCAAAAGTTCATCATGGAGCTGTGTCCACAAACTTTTGGCTGTTAAGGAACTGCTGCAACATTTAAGGTGGAATGGAGAACTCAGAGAAGCAGAAGGATAAAGTCACATGACCTGATGGGTCATTGTTCACCTTTGGCCTACATTTAGAATGGAGAGGCCTTCAGCACACACTGTCCACTGGCACTGCAGACGGTACCTTGACACCTTAAATAAACACAGCCAGCGTGTGTCCTGCAGCTGTCATCCCGTTAGTACTGATGAGGAGAACATCATCTGTCCTTAGAACCTTATTTATACAGTTACACCCATCAGCCATAACATTAGGACCTTAGTCAGCTTAGTGAAGCTAAAGTGAAGAACACTGATGATCTGGGTCCAGTGGCTCCTGTCCAGGGGTGGGTATATAAAAAAGGACTGGGTCAGAACAAATGACTGGGTCAGAACATCAGGCAGGTATGCAGTGGTCAGTACCTACCAAAAGTCCAGCCCACCTCACAGCTTCCAGGACTTAAAGGATCTGCTGCTAACGCTAGTCCTTGTGCTAGACACCACAGCAGCACACCTTCAGAGGTCCTGAGAGCTGCACAATATTAGGGAGGTGGTACTAATGTTGTGGCTGATTGGTGTATATAATCGGGTGACGTTTGTCACGTAACTTTGGTCATGTGGGGTTTGCACTGATCCTGAATTACACGATGACGTGCTTTCTATGAAATGATCATGATGAGTATATCTAGGAAACACAGTTGTAGGAGATGACCGTAACCTTTGACCTTAACCACACACCCAAATGTGAAAGACGCCCCATCAGACTGGATAATGATCCTCATGTTGGTCCTAATGTTATGGCTGATCATGTATAACATTTTATTTCTTCGTGGTCCTGGACCTTTATCTCTTACAGTTAAACACATTGTGCCTTTATGACTGATATATGTAAATGAGCTCTGTACTGATTGGCGGCCTTTATTTAAAAAGCACTCCAAACTGAAACAGTGCCTATAACTTCAGCAGGGGGCGGGGCTAATCTGCTGAAGTTTGGGCACCCTGTTTAAAGGATAGATGATGAATTTATCAGAGTGTATAATAATAATAATAATAATATGTAGCATATTTATTGTGCTATTCCACTCAGTTCAACTGTGTGTGTGTGTGTGGTAGAGTGTACAGGAGTGTGTCTCTGTAGAGGATGGGGCTTATTTACACTCTCAGCATCACTATACATGCAGGTTAACCAGGGGTGCACTAACTGTATAGACTGTATAAACTGTGGACTGTATTTCAGTCACCAAAAGCAACAGGCTGGTAGAAAGAGCTCTAGTGCCCCCATGTGGCCAAGGGAGGTACAGTACAGTTTCAGGCAGATTCAGTTAGATTGAGAGCCCACACTACCAACACCTAATGAATGTGAATAGAATCAGAACCACATCATACAAATGTCTACAACTGTGTGGACAAAAGTATTGGGACACCTGCTTGATTCTGGCATTGCTGTAAGGATTTGATTAGATTCAGCAACTCATCCCATCCAAAAGTACTGGATGGAGCTCCTCCACCATCATTCCAGAGAACACAGCTCCTCCACTGCTCCACAGCTCCTCAATGCTGGGGGGCTTTATACCCCTCTAGCCCACACCTGGCATTAGGCAGCATGGAGCCAATAGGGTCATGATGTTGATCTGCTACAGAGAGTCCTATTCTATTGGCAGTACTTCTCTACAGGGACTAGACAAGCTGTGTGTGCATTTGCACATCTGTGTCAGCAATGGGTGCAGCTTAAAGTAGCTGAATGCAGTCATTAGAAGAGGTGTCCACAAACATTTGGACGCGCAGTGTATAGTCATTATACTGAGTTTCACACCTGAGTTTGGTGGTGGGCGGACAGGTGCGTGGCCGGGCTGTGAGGTGCGGTGAGAAGGATTTCAGCATTCCATCAACACCGCGCCACCTGACTCCAACATTCAGCAGCCTGGATGAGGGGCAGAGCCCTGCTCATCAGAGAGGAAGTTATACACACACACACACACACACACACACACACACACACACACACACACACACACACACACACACACACACACACACAGAGGCGAGGAAGAGGAAGTGATGTCATTTCAGCTCCAGATCTGATGGAGCTGCAATTGGTCAGGACACACCTAGCTCACTGTGATTGGTGTTTGATACAGCAAAGACCAGAACCACACTATCAGAGCTGTGACTGAGGTTGATAACTATTATACTGAACATCCTGCCTTCAACCACACACACACACACACACACACACACACACACACACACACACACAGCTAACAGCTTCAACCAGCAGACTCAGCTAACAGACACAGCTAACACTCAGGAACCCAACACAGGCACAGCCAACACAGGCACAGCCAGAGCCACAGCCAGAGCCAACACAGGCACAGCCAGAGCCACAGCCAACACAGGCACAGCAAACACAGGCACAGCCAGAGCCAACACAGCCACAGTCAACACAGGCACAGCCAGAGCCACAGCCAACACAGGCACAGCAAACACAGGCACAGCCAGAGCCAACACAGCCACAGTCAACACAGGCACAGCCAGCAGACACAGTGAACCCAAACACATCCAGCACAGACTGTACTAACATACAGATACAGTAAAACACAGACACACACTCAACCAGCACAGGCACAAACAACAGACTCAGCTAACAGACTTAGCTAACACTCATCAGCGCAGATGCAGCTAACACTCATTCTGCCAACAGACCAACCAGTCAACACAGGCACAGTGAACCCAACACAGGCACAGACAGAGCACTTAACTCCACTAACACAGATACAGCCAGTAGACACAGACACAGGCAAGACAGACACAACCAGCACAGACACAGCACACAGACTCCAGGTACACACAGGTACACACAGGTACAGTGGACACACAGACACAGTCAGCACTCCCAGCTCCTTTTCCACTTTATTAGAACATCTTTGAGAGTAAATATAATAATAATAATCTCAGCTGAGCGAAATTAATAATGTGGAGTTCAGATTTTCAGCCCCTCCTCCACAACCTGCACCTCCAACACACAGGGATTTCATTTCCTTTCTGTAGTCAAACCAGCCAAACAAGTTCACAGTTCATAACACACACACACACACACACACACACACAGAGTCACTCAAACACACACACACACACAGAGTCACTCAAACACACACACACACACACACACGAGGAGGAGCGTGCTGCAGTCTTCCAAGAAATATGGAGAGAGTGAAGAGAGAGAAAAACAAACAATAGTGAGCGATCGAGAGAGAGAGACAGAAAGGAGAGAGAGAGAGAGACAGAGAGAGAGAGAGAGAGAGAGACAGAGAGAGAGACAGAGAGAGAGAGACAGAGAGAGAGAGAGAGAGAGACAGAGAGAGAGAGAGAGAGAGAGACAGAGAGACAGAGAGAGAGAGAGAGAGAGACAGAGAGAGAGAGAGACAGAGAGACAGAGAGAGACAGAGAGAGAGAGACAGAGAGAGAGAGAGAGAGAGAGACAGAAAGGAGAGAGAGAGACAGAGAGAGAGAGAGAGAGAGAGAGACTAATGAACAGAACAGTCTGATAGAAAAGTGCAGCGTTCAGTAAATAAACTCAGACTCAGTCATTTTTCTTCCCTCCAAAAAATCTAATCCAACAAACACACTTGAACACAGTCTATGATCACCTGTGCAGAACACAGTGCACCGTCCACATGTAAACAAAAAGCAGAGGAACCACAGAACGTCCTTTTATTCAAGCTAAAACCCATCAGAACATTAAACCGTGCTCTAAAAGTGAGCGGAGGAGGAAAGCCGAGGCTGTAAAGATGAAGTCTGTAACATGAAAAACAAGCTCAGTGCGCAGGAACACGGGGGGCGGGGGCGGGGACGCGGGGCTGGGGAACAGGAGCAGCCACGCCGGAACACCCCATCCATCAGCCGCCTAATCAGACGCAGCGCCGGCAGGAGAGGCACCTGCTCTCGTAAAACGGAAGCAGAAAAGCAAGTTCTTAAAATACGTCCTTACAAAAACTGCTGGTGGTCTGTAGAGAAGCTGTAAACATAGTGGACGGAGGGGGCACAGGGAGCTCCTCAGGGTCAGGATCATCACCAGTCTCCCGCAAGTCTAATCCGGTCCACAGCCCGCAGACCCTTAACCGTGTAAAATACTAGTGGACAAGCTGGGCAGGTCACCGGAGCCTACTGGATTCCAGTCCAGCAGAGGGGGTTCTAGTCCAGCTGTGTGATCTCCACTTCGGTCTCTAGTCCAGATGTGCCGCCCTGCTGCTTGGTCTCTGACCTGGTGTCTAATCCAGAAGAGATCTGTGGTATCTAATCTGGTTCCAGGTCCAGCTGGGTGGTGTCTAGTCCACATGTGCAGTTTGTGGGCCAGATGTTTGGTCTCTGGCCAGGTCTCTAGTCTATATGTGCAGTTCCTAGTCTAGCCATGCAGTCTCTAATCTGGTCGTTTGGTTTCTAGTCCACCTGTGCATTCTTAAGTTTAGCTGCATGGTTTCTAGTCCAGCTGTGCAGTCCCTAGTCCAGATGTGTAGTCTGTAATACAGATGTCTGGTCTCTAATTCCGCTCTCTAGTCATTCCATTGCTAGGTCGGTCAGGCAGTCTCTAGTTCGATCACTGGCCAGGAAGTGCTCCAAGCTAGCTAAGCAGTCTCAAGTCTGGGAGTGCATTTGTAGTCCAGATGTTTGGCCTCTAATCTGGTCTGTAGTCCAGCTGTGTGGTTCCCAGTCTACCTCTACAGTCTCTAGTCCACCGGTGCATTTTTAAGTTTAGCTGCATGGTCTCGAATCTGGTCTCTAGTCCAGCCGCGAGGTCTTTAAGCAAGCAAAGTGGCGTCTCTAGTCCAGTCGAAGGGTCAGCACAGGAGAGGTGCCCCTGATGAGTCTGTCGTTGAGCTGGAGTAATAAGCTGTGGAAGTAAAAGACAAAGTGTGCCGTTAGACAAAGACCAAGACAAAGACAATTACCCACCGTCAGGATGAAGACACTACTGTCCTAAGCCTGACCAGTCCTCCCTGAAGCTTCACCCTGTTCAGATTCCCTCAGTGTTTAATGACAGAACGGCCTCAAACCAGGTCCTCACACCTCACCCTGCTTCTTCTAAACAATCAGCATCCGTCAGAAACTCCCTTTCACTTCCACGGTAAACCGATACCCCACACTTTCCACACTCCACACATCATAAACACATTCCAACACACGATCCCGCTGAAAGGGGAGAGCATCACTAAATGACATAATGAAGGTGCTCTTTATTCGGAGAGCGCTAAACCTGTGAGCTGATCCAGCGGTGTGGAGGACAAAGCGCTGGGAGGTGATTTCTGAACGTCTGAAAAATGAGCCGAGGGGCTCAGGAGTTCAGGGACAGACAAAGGCAAGAGCAGGAGTTTCTGGCCCGGAGAGTCGTCTCCCAGAGGCAGCTGTGGGTACTTTGTTCTACACGAGACAGATCGGAGACAGGGATGCCAATGGAACAGCAATGCAGCCCGTCTCACCATCAGGGCTCAGATCAGCTGGTTCCTTACCTGCAGCAGGGTTGCACTCGTATGGGGGAAAAAAAGCCTTGATGTGGCTGATTGGACCCTGATGGATCTGATTAGAGAAACGGAGACTCACCGCTTCGTCCACTGTGCACCCTCATCTTCCGGGCTAGCTCATCTGACGGCGTCAATTCAGACACCTGGACGTCAGGCTCACCTTAAAAGGCATGGAGATAAGTTGTCTGGAGTCACACGGGCGTCATATCTAACAGTTGTCTGCTTAGTGGACTCAGGGACCATCAGATGGACCACAGTTTTGGCCTGTCCCTTAAGGCACCAAGTAATCAAGTACTAAGTACCCAGTGCAGACGGGACAAAGCAAAACCATGGACCATCTGGTGGTCCTCTGATTTCAACAGTGCAGTAAGGTCCACTTACCGTTACTAAAGGTGAAGGTCATCGTCTCATTGCCGCTGTCAGGCAGAGTCCCGTCCCTTCGCCCACCTCCGTTGGCCTGGACCAGTGCATCCTGGGATCTGTAGTCCTTATTGTTGTAGCCTTTGGAGCCCTGAGACTTATACTTGCGTGTGCTGATGCGTATGACGCCATGCACCAGCCGGCACTCGGCCTCCTGCTCCTCCAGGTTGTAGTCCTGTGCGATGCTGTTGATCAGGTCACTGATCTCGTTGGTCTTGCGTGAGAAAGACTGGTCCGACGTACACTTGGCCAGCTGCTCGATCTGGTGAAACTTGTAGAGCTCCAGCAGCTTCTTGGTGATGAGCGAGTCTATGTCCGTGCCTCCATCGTCCACGTCATCTACGTCCAGGTCTTCTCTAGAGTAGACGCTGGTGTTGCTCACTGGTCGCTGGCTCTCCCCTTTGCCTGCCGCCCTGCTGCGTCTTGGGGGAGCCTCTGCGTTAGAAGGGAAAACCACCTTCTTACCAGCGAAGTAGACGTCACGGTAGCGGAAGCTTTCAGAACTGGGCAGTTGCGCGGGCTTGCTGGGCTCCAGCGATATGCTGCAGGTGGGGTTGGTCATAGCCAGCATAGGCGGTCTCCGAGTTTCCTGCTCAGACTTCGGCGGGGCATCAGTGGAGCTCTCGTTGGCAGGCAGGCAGGGCTGTCGGTTGCCGTAAAAGCCGCAGGTGAGCACACAACACAAGAAAGCCCTGCAGCCGGTCCAGCCCAGAGAGGAGCAGGAGCCGCAGGCCCGGCCGCCTCCCACCGGTGCTGCTGCCGAGCCTGGGATGAAGCCCAGCGTCTCTGAGCCGCGGCCGTTAGCGTAACGCGGTGGGGGCTTTTGGGAGGGCTGTGTGTCGATGGCTCGTGGCCACTCATTACAATGATCCCGTGACAAGTCCTGGCTCGTAGCCTGGCGATCCCTGTTCGAGTCCTGGCCATGGTGATCCCGGTGGGATTCTCGGCCAGTGCCATAGTGATCCCGGTAAGAGTCCTGTGGAGTGCTGTGGTGATCCCAGTGTAATTCCTGGCTGGTAGCACTGTCCCGGGAGTTGGTGCGACCTTGTTTGTAGCCCTCGGCCCTGCAGCGCCCCGAACCGTGCGCGTGGGAGCGGGACTTCTGGTTTGGCACAGTGCTGTGGCCAGGCATGGCACCCGGTCAGGACCTGCAGGACAGCCAGAAAGCATGGAGTGTTCACTACAGCCAGCAATGAGCAGAACCTACATGGACTGCTGAACAACATACAGTTATGTGGCGTCATTGTTTTTTAACTGTAAGGGATAAAGAAGATGTTGGAGGGATTTAAACTCACACACATATGTTTCATAAATGAATGCATGAGACTAGCACTTACACCCAAACTCACTTTTTTTATTCCATGTATTAATTTAGAAAGAGAAAGTAGTTGTGGCTTAACCAAGGCGAGTCTGTAAGGTGCAGGGAGTGGTTATAAATGCTGACAATAACCGATTACAGATGTTCTGATGTTTTAACATCCATAGAGCCAATCAGAGATTCAGAAAGTAACAGTTACAGTTACAGAAGAAGTCCAGCATTTTTTTAAATTCTCTGCCTAATTAATCAGTTAAGAAAGTTAAGGGGTTTGGGGGGGGTTGGGGGGTTTGGGGGGGGGTTGGTGTGAAGCGCTCTGTTCTAGATAACCTCCCCCAGTCAGAGCTGTGGTTCTACAGTGGAGGTTCTAGATAACTTCCCCAGTCAGAGCTGGAGTTCTACAGTGGAGGTTCTAGATAAGCTCCCCCAGTCAGAGCTGTGGTTCTACAGTGGAGGTTCTAGATAAGCTCCTCCAGTCAGAGCTGTGGTTCTACAGTAGAGGTGAGGGGAAGCAGACGTCTGAAGCTCTAATAAAAGCTCCTCACAGAAAGTTCTTCACCTAATGGTGATGAAGACGCTGCCTGATGCCTGAGACACGGTTCTACCAGAGTTCTGAGAAGAGTTCGGCTCTAGAACCTGCTTTTAAAATCAGATCATTAAAATGGTGGAGGGATACATGCTGCAGGGTGTAGTGCAGCTACAGAAAGTAGTCCCTAAAGAGAACTGCATTAGTTCAGATTCTCTATTCACTATTTTACCTTCATCATCTTCATCATCATCCATAAAAACTCAGAAGGTTTGGGTAGGAGATAAATTATGGGCTGTATCTGTGTTGTTGTAGTCATGGCGACCGACACCTGGTTCTGTTCTCCTCCACTGTACAGAGATCAGAGTGGGTCAGTTTCTCTACGACTAAACTCTTCTCACACACTGAGCTTTTAGGGGAATCGGTGGAGTTCCCCTTTAAGGTGTGTAAGGTGTGTGAGGTGTGTGTAAGGTGTGTAAGGTGTGTAAGCAGTAGAAGTAAATACGCTTATTCCAGATTTCAGCCACCTGAAAGAACAGCAGGGTGTTTAACGTCTTACAGACGTTCAGACGGGCTGTTTGGTTGACAGGCCATCCTCAAACATCTGCCTGGACCCGGCTGCCCCTCCACCCACAGCTTTCTCCAGCTTTACTGACCCAAACATGGACATTTCTCTAAACCCCCCACACACTCTCACACACACCCGGAGCCGGAGGGGAGCGGGCGGCGGGGAGCGGGCGGCGGGGAACTCACCTCATAGGCTTGGGGAGAATCGGAGTGTTGTTGTTTTCAGCTCGGCAGCTCGGCAGCTCGGCGTTCAGATCGCGGAAGTGAAGGAAGGCTTAGATACTTTTAACAACCCTGACCTCACCTCACCTGACCAGTCTCTCCCCAGACCCCCACACCGGACCTGCACGACCCTCCAGAGGCTGTGCGGGATCTCCTTTGGCCGGGCTCAGCTCATGATGGACGGTTCTCGGTAAAAGCTCGGTTCCTCTCTCTCTCGCGCGCGCGCGCTCGCTCCTGCGTTACCTGGCCTACAGGTATGACGATGCTGCCTTCAAGAGCGCCGCTCGGCTCTGGAATTCCCCGTTCAGCAGCGCGGCCGGAGCGTGCAGCCTCGACCCCCGGGCCGAGCGGAGGTGTGTGACCCCCCGCAGTTCACTGAAACCTGAGCATTCAGACAGTGAGAGCCCTGAGTCTGAACCTGGGGCTGACTGGACGGGTCTGAGAAACTGGAGAACCGACTTTCAGAATCACGGAGAACTTGAACGCGGCTTCAGTGGCGGATGACGTCAGAGCGTTTGATCATTACGCGTTTCTGTGATTTGTAATGTTTTATTTTATTATAATATGCAGAGTTTTTAGAAAGAGGAAACCTGTCTGATTTCAGATCAGTGGTAACAAGGACATATTTTAAAAAATGTTTCTCTTCAGATTGTGACTCTTTTCTTGATTATATTTGCATCTTAAACAAATTTAACCCTTTGAAGTTTTAAAAATCAAAGAATAAAATGAAAATTCAAATGATTTAAAGCTTTACTGTTTATTCCACCTTTATCTGATCGATTAATTAAATATACATTGAGTAGCACGTATATTTGATACATCCAGAATTTAACATGTTTTAACCCATTAAACTCTAACTTGCCTTTAAAATGAACTGTACAAATCTGTCTGTATTTTTCTGATGCATGCAGTGCACTGATAATTCACTAATTATGTCTTTATTTATTATTTATTAATCTATTCTATATAGTTGCTATTATTATATACTATTATATAGTACCCAGTAATTATTTAATGATCACACTGACAGTACAGAGATCTCAGAACTCATGTGGGTGTAGAAACCTTCACACTCCTAGTCTGTATGAGACCGAAAGAATTTCAACAGTATTTAGTTAATGTAGACCATTTAAACAACGACAATAATAATAATAATAATAATAATAATAATAATAATGATAATTATGATGATAATACTGATGTTGATGATAACAATGATACTACTACTAATAATAATAATAATCATAATTATGATGATATAATAATAATAATAATAATAATAATAATGGCCGTATCTGTATTTATAGTGTACTCTTCATTCATAGCAGCTCCCAGTGTTTCCCAGTGGAACAGTAGATTATGAGTGGCGGGTGCTGTATGCTGTATTGACCCCTGAGCTCCTCCCACAGCATCTGTGTGAGTTTATCGTTCATTTCTACACCAGCCTCTCCATCCCTCACACGCACACACTCTACCTTTAACACAGAGATATGCAAATCAGCTCTGTCCTCACTGGCTGGCCTGAACTGTGCCTCATTAAGAAAGCACTCAGAAATGACACTCTTGTAAAGTGCAATGTGAATGGGCGGGGCTTATCTGCAGTAGCTCCACCCCCACATTTGCTTCTCTCTGACCCTGAAGCTCTAATCTCTCTCCTGTGTGACCGCAGGCCGCTCTACCAGAATGGACTCTGACAGACGGGAACCAGCACGCAGTACAGCGGGGTACTGCAGCTCACACACACACACACACACACACACACACAAACACACACACACAAACAAACACACACATACACTGTGTGACCTTTGTGCCATTGCATTGCACACAAATCACTTAAGACCTTGAGTTTTTTATAAATGTATTATTTTTATTTACATATTATACAAAAAGTGGGCGGGACCTCCGTGAGCATCAGTGAGCCATGACCCTTGGTTGTCCTTCCTTGCAGCACTTTTGGAAGGGACCGACCACTGCACGCTTTGTCCTGCTTCATCACCTTCAAGAACTGACTGTTCACTCACTGCCTAATATCTCCACCCCTGGACAGACAGGAGCCACTGGACCCAGGTCATCAGTGTTCTTCACTTCAGCTGCAGTGGTCCTAATGTTGTGACAAACATATATACAAAACAGACAAAAGTATTGGGACACTGACTCAGGGCTATTAAAAAGAGTTGATCCTGCTTCTGTTGGAGTAACTGTCCAAAGAAGACTTTCTACTGGATTCTGGAGGAGCATTGCTGTGAGAGAGCGTTAGTGAGGTCCAGATGTTGGATAATAATCGCCACCCCACCTTATCTCCAACTCATTCCATCCAAAAGTACTGGATGGAGCTCCACCACCATCATTCCAGAGAACACAGTTCTTCCACTGCTTAAAGTAGCCGAATGCATTCATTAGAAGGGGTGTCCACAAACATTTGGACAGGTAGTGTGTGTGTGTATGTATGTATGTATGTATATATATATATTAGCACATGAGTCACACATCTAACACCTGATCATTCCCTGATCATCGCTGACCTCATCTCACATGACCTCTAAACCGGAGCTTAATTTGATGAGGAGCACCGCAGCGCTCGGCTCTATCTATGAGACTCTATCTCAGTCTAGGCGATGCGGAGGTGAGGGGAGTGACGGAGGAGGGCTCCTGCTGTGCTGATGCAGGCCCGTACGCCTGCCAGGCGCAGGGGCTCAGATTAATATCAGGTGTCTTGTCCTGATCCATTACAGTCATTAGCTGCACACGTGTGCGGAGGCAGCGCTCCACGGCTGCCGGTGACGTCAACTGTGAGGTTTGTGGCCCAGAGGTGGTGATTCTTCACTCTGCTCCACTTTCTCCTGCTCAGCCCGAGAACAGGAGCATCTGCACACTGACGTCCAACACTGAACCCTGGTCCTGCTACTCCTAGGCTTTGTTCACACAGCAGGACAAATCACACGTCTTCTCAAGCATCAAAACCCATGTTTGTAAATTCTCCGCATAATTAACCAGTTAAGAGACCGGACAGACTCACTGTTCTAGATAAGCTCCCCCAGTCAGAGCTGGGGTTCTACAGTGGAGGTTCTAGATAAGCTCCCCCAGTCAGAGCTGTGGTTCTACAGTGGAGGTTCTAGATAAGCTCCTCCAGTCAGAGCTGTGGTTCTACAGTGGAGGTGAAGGGAAGCAGACGTCTGAAGCTCTAATAAAAGCTCCTCACAGAAAGTTCTTCACCTAATGGTGATGAAGACGCTGCCTGATGCCTGAGACACTGTTCTACCAGAGTTCTGAGAAGAGTTCGGCTCTAGAGCCTGCTTTTAAAATCAGATCATTAAAATGGTGGAGGGATACATGCTGCAGGGTGTAGTGCGGCTACAGAAAGTAGTCCCTAAAGAGAACTGCATTAGTTCAGATTCTCTATTCACTATTTTACCACCATCATCATCATCATTATTCCATATAAAACTCGCGTAGCTACACTGGTGGGTTTGGGTAGGAGATAAATTATGGGCTGTATCTGTGTTGTTGTAGTCATGGTGACCGACTCCTGGCTCCGTTCTCCTCCTCTGTACAGAGATCAGAGTGGGTCAGTTTCTCTACAGTGAAGCTCAGATTCAGTCTGAACCCCCGACTCTGACTAAACTCTTCTCACAGTCTGAGCTCTACAGAGGATTCTGGAAACCTGGTGGAGTTCCCCTTTAGGCTAAGTAGGATGAGGCAAACGCAGCTAAGCTGACAGACTGCACTAAAACACTGAACAGTAAATGTCAGTGTGTACTGATACCTTACAGCTAGCACTAGCTAACACAATGCCATGCTAAATTTCTCAGCTGCACTTCAGCTACAGCATACACAGAACATGAGGTTAGAGAACTTGTCAGTAAATAACGTTAGCTAACAGGCTAACAGGCTGTTCATAAACACACTTAAATACAAATCATTGTTCTGTAAAAGTACAAAAATAACTCACAGAGTGCCTAAGAGTCGCTAGTAGAAATTAGCATTACTGTACAAGTGATAATCAGATGAATGAAGTTCTAATTATGAAGACAATTAAAATCTTTATACATAAAACATTGCCGTAGAACGATACGTTTCTTTTCTACAGCTGTTCTCTTTCACTATTGATAAAGATGGTAAATGTAAACAACATGGAATTAGAGCTGGTAGCACAGTATTTCTGTGTAGTATGGTGTAGTATAGCATAGTGTGGTGTAGTGTAGTGCAGAGTGTAGAGTAGTGTAGTGTACTAGAATATTGTATGTTGTGGTAGAGCATAGTACAGTACAGTAATGTAGGTATTGAGAGTAGTTAATGTACTATACTATAGTATTGTAAATGTAGTGCAAGTATAGCATAGTGTAGTATAATCTCGTATAATGTAGTATAGTGTTGTATAGTGTAGTGTAGTAAAGTATAGTGTAGTATAGTGTAGTGTGGTAGAGTGTAGTATAGTGTAGTATTATATAATATAATATAGTGTGGTGTAGTTTAGTATAGTGTAGTGTGGTAGAGTGTAGTGCAGTGTAGTGAAGTATCGAATAGCATAGCCTAATGTAGTCTGGTAAGCTTTAGTATAGTATAGTGTACACTACACTAGCATATTACATATTACTACAATAGCATATTGCAGCATGGTATAGTGTAGTACAGCACGGTGTAGTATAGTGTAGTGTGGTAACATGTAGTGTAGTACTATATAATTTAGCATTGCATAGTAGTGTTGTTTAGTGTTGTATAGTGTAGTGTGGTAGAATGTAGTGTAGTAGTGTAGTGTAGTAAAGCAAAATCTGATTTATAGTTTCACTCCTGATCTGTTTAGTCTGATAAACGTGTATCAAAATGTACAAAAGTAGATCAAATTCAGGCTAGTAGATGAGGCCTCGACCGTTCAGCTTACAGAGGTTAAGCCCCACCCATTCAGCCTACAGAGGTTATGCCCCACTCATTCAGCCTACAGAGGTTAAGCCCCACCCATTTAGCCTACAGAGGTTATGCCCCACCCATTTAGCCTACAGAGGTTATGCCCCACCCATTTAGCCTACAGCAGTTTACCCGACCCATTCAACCTATAGCAGTTAAGCCCCAACCACAATCCGCCTAGAGGTTAAGCCTATCCATTTGTGTTAAGGTCCACTATAAGGTGATGTCAGAAGGGATGTGTGTGATGCGGGTGTCAGCCGGGGCACGTGGTGGGCGGAGCTCAGTGCGTCGGCGCTGGTGGCTGTTAGCTGAGATGTTTCTGAGTCTGGGGTCCGAGTCGATTTCGTAGCGGTAGTGGTAGCCCTCCAGCACGTCTCTGCAGGCCGCGTGAAGGTCCGTCGCCCACTTCTCGATTCCTCTGCGGTTCAGATAGATCACGACGAGGAAGATCATGCCCACGAAGCCGAGCACCAGGCCCAGGAACACATACGACGTCTGCAGGGTCACGTCCGCCACCTCTGCACTAGCTTCGCCGTAACAGCCTGAAGTTTGAGAGCTCAGCATCCTCACCAGGACGCCCTGCAGGTCGGCCGGGGAACTGCACTGCAGCTTTTCCACGTCTCCGACCCGCGAGCTGGAGCCGTTTATCCAGCGGGAGAACTCCTGCGCCCCACAGATGCAGCTGTAGGGGTTCCCAGCAAGGAGGATCCGAGCCCGACTCAGCTTCTCCAGCTCCCTCAGAGCCTCCAGGCTCATGGTTTCAAAGGCATTGAAGCTCAAGTCCAGCTTCTGCAGCTGCTCCAGGCCGGAGAACGTGCCGCTGTAAATGGCCACCAGCGAGTTATTGGCCAGGCTGAGGCGCTGCAGGCTGGGTAGTGGGGAGAACGACCCTGGGGGCAGCAGGACCAACCGGTTCCCTGACAGATCCAGCTCCTGCAGATTGGACAGCGCCCCCCAGCGAAGGGCGGTGATCAGGTCGGTGAAGGAGGTGGAATTATAGAGCGACCTGCTCAGGCTGAGGTGCTGCAGGGGGCTGCCTGGGATGAAGAACGCCTCTGGGTGGATCAGAACCAGCCTGTTTTCACTCAGGTCCAGGCTGGACAGTGCATGCAGCGGCGAGAAGGCATGAGAACCCAACTGGGTTATTCTGGAGAGAAATGAACAGAACAAAAGAACAGCAGAAGTCAGCAGAATGCCATATGCATTTCATGTCCAAAAGTTTGTGGACACCCCTGCTAATGGAAGCATTCAGCTACATTACGTTTTTCAGCATTATTTTAGAAGTGTTTTAATCAGTGTGCGCTTTATCAGTGTGAAGAGCAGCTTAACACTCACAACACATTTCAGTGCTTTATTGATCATTATTATCATTATTATCTTTATTATATATCATCACTGGAGACAGAAATATTCTGTAATATTCAGATGCCTCATTTGAAACTCTTAAATACCAAGATTTCATGGCAGCTTTACAGGAGGAGCAGAAAACCTCCTGAACTTTCAGTGGAAGTGAATGTAAACAGATGTTATTCTGGAGCGTTTCTATTGGTCAAATTCTGATACAGTATAAAGAACAACTGCAGATTCACATCATGGAGAAACGTAAAGAAAAAAATTAGATTTAACAATATTTTTAATTCTTAATTTAAGCCGCCATGTTTTCCCTCTTCCTGGGTCTAAAATGGATAAAACATATTCTTATTATATTACTTATTATTATGCCATTATCTAGAACCTAAGACCAGATCTGACTAGGAAAGCATGTAAGAACTGCCTAATTCTGAAAGAACGTTATTTCTTCATTCATCCTAAAAGTCCAAGACTAGAAGTCCAATGAGAGGTCAGTCACTCCGAGGTCCCCCTGTTCCACTCAACCCACTTATCTAGGACCCTAAACCCTGCAGACCCTCAGGGCGCCGCACTCTTACCCATTGTTGCTGAGCTGCAGGGTGGTGATGTTCTCCGCCGTGCTGAAGGTGCTTTGCTGGAGCTGCTGGATCCTGCTCCCTCTGATCAGTAGGGTCCGGGTGTGTTTGGGCAGAGCGTCCGGGACGCCGCCGAGAGCCGCCGACACACATCTGACAGTGTGTGAAGCCTCCACACACTCGCAGCCCACCACACACTCCGCACAGCTGGAGCACACACACAGTAACACACACAGCAGCAGGGGAAGCAGGGGCATCTTCTCCAGCAGCTCATTGGGACTCAGGGTCTCGGCGAGCTCCTCATCACTGCAGGTGTGAGAGAGAGAGAGAGAGAGAGAGAGAGAGAGAGAGAGAGAGGGCGTCCGAGACAAAGAGGACCAGCCTTAAATGTGAAGGGGTGGGAGTGGGAGTGGGAGGGGCTGCCGAAATTACACGGGACATCCATCTAGGGGTGCGGAGGGGAGGCGGTTCTATGCTAAGGACACCGGGGACGTAATGACACTATTAACACGCCTCACTGAATTTAAAGGGGCAGTGAACCATCAGAGGACCGGGACTGACCCCAGGTCAGTCATGTTCAGTATCTGACGCTAGGCTAAAATTGCTAATGAACACTAATGAAGATCTGTTAGCAGCTCTGACAGACAGGCTGTGAACAGATGCTTTTGGGGGCGTGTTCACAGAGATGAGATTGGTGACAGTCTAATTCCAGTGTTTGTTAGCAGCATTAGCTTAGCGTCTCCTGTTGTAAATTAAAGCAGCTCATCAGATACCAAACATATACAGGACAAAAGTATTGGGACACCTGTTAATTCATTGTTTTTTTTCAGAAATCAGGAGTATTAAAGAGCTGATCCTGCTTCTGTTAGAGTAACTGTCTCTACTGTCCAGAGAAGAAGACTTTCTACTAGATTCTGGAGGAGGAGCATTGCTGTGAGGATTGGATTGCATTCAGAGAGCATTGTGAGGTCAGGATGACGATCACCATCCTACCTCATCATCCCCAACTCATCCAAAAGTACTGGATGGAGCTCCACCACCATCATTCCAGAGAACACAGTTCCTCCACTGCTCCACAGCTCCTCAATGCTGGGGGGCTTTATACCCCTCTAGCCCACGCCTGGCATTATTAGGCAGCATGGTGTCAATAGGGTCATGATGTTGATCTGCTCCAGATAGTCCTATTCTATTGGCAGTACTTCTTCTCTACAGGGACTAGACAAGCTGTGTGTGCATTTGCACATCTGTGTCAGCAATGGGTGCAGCTTAAAGTAGTTGAATGCATTCACTAGAAGTGCTGTCCACAAACATTAGGACACAGCGTCCATTTGAAACTACCTTTGTAACACTAACATATTGTCTTTCTCTGCACTGCTGTCCTCTCTGGGTCCTCTCAGTGTCTAGTCCACACAGTGCGTGGTTAGCTTTTAGCATTTTCAGGCTCCAGAGCTTTTTCACACCAGAAACTACATTGGTTGGCCTAGCATTAGCTCTTAGCTGCTCCGGAGGTGCCCTTGTGCTCAGGAGCAGGAGCAGTCCTTGCTTTGGTCGGCTGGCGTTAGCTTTTAGCCTTGCTTTCATAAGCTCTCAATGTAGCTGTTGTGTGACTTTCTTTAGTGGGCGGGGTTTATGTGAATATTGGGGTTGTAAATCAGTCAGATTGTGATGGAACAGTTTCCCAGTTCAGGTCCCCAGCTGTGTTCTGGTTCTGCTGGACGTTCTTTTGGAGGAGGAGCTGCAGTGATTGACGGTGATTCTCGGATTGTCTTTAATGTACTGAACTCTGGTTATTCAACCATGATAACGCTTCACAGTTTGACCCTCTGCAGCACATTCAACACCAAACCCCCAGCTTTTGAGAGTCGGGACTTGGAGTTCAGACCCTGAGAGAATTCATCACAACAACCATATATCAGGTATTATTGTATGACAGACACAAGACAGTGAACTCAGGAAAACTGTATTTCATTTCAAAACACAAACACAAAGAAACAGTTTCACAAAATGATAATAATGAATAATAAAGTGGAAAGAGATGAAAGGAAAAGCAGCCCTTGTTCCTGCAACACAAAATGAACTCCTCTATAAATGACACAGTGTCTGAGAGCATCTAACAGCAGTAGGATCTACACTTATTGCATATTTAAGAAATCTACTGAAGAAAAGCGCCAGAGATAATGATACAGTAAATCCTGCCCAGAGTTCCAGAGAAATCATCCATCATCTCCTACAGGAAAGGCCTGAATCTCACTCCAGCCAATAAACCAATCTCATTCTCCAAGCCCCGCCCACCAAAGCCTTCTTTTGTAGCGA
Source organism: Salminus brasiliensis (assembly GCF_030463535.1). Lineage (NCBI taxonomy): Eukaryota > Metazoa > Chordata > Actinopteri > Characiformes > Bryconidae > Salminus > Salminus brasiliensis. The sequence goes on along the minus strand of NC_132878.1, from coordinate 98,747,239 downwards.
CTGTTCTACTCGGTCAGATAAGCTTTACACAAAACTCTTTAACCCTGTATGAGAGACTGTAGCTGTGTAGCAGTGTATATCACAATACCTACATTTAGAGCGTTATTAATATTCACCCTAATGAGAGACTGTAGCTCCTCCTCCTCAGTGTATATCACAATTCCTACATTTAGAGCGTTATTAATATTCACCCTAATGAGAGACTGTAGCTCCGCCTCCTCAGTGTATATCACAATTCCTACATTTAGAGCGTTATTAATACTGTTATGTTGGGTATATATATATATATATATAAAAACACACTGAGACATTGAGGCAGAGCTACAGTCTAGCAATGTCCGAAGGGTTGAAAGGGAGTTCAGTAAAGCTTGCCTGACCTCACAACAGTTACTATGGAAGAACATATTAGTGGGCGGAGCCTGAATAGAGTACTCCAGCTCAGAGAGGCATACTGTAATGCTGATGTGACGGAATGCCAGAGATCCAGATCCTATGACAGTTAGTCTCTCTGCATGGTCTCTCGCCCTGTGAGATGTGAGGCGTAATGAACACAGAGTTCCTTAAAACTAGTTTTCCGTTTGCCTCTTGTCCCTGCAGTGCCAGCCAGCCTGGAGCGCCCCCTGATGGTGAGCGTATGGCATCACTGTCCTATCCACTGTGGTTCAGTGTGTCCAGTGTTGCTGACTGGAGCTTGAAGGCCAGAGTGATGGTGACGATGATTCCGCAGATCATGAGGAAGGGCAGCCACGTCTTCAGGAACCCGACAAAGCTGAAAGCACCACAACAGAGAGACGACTTAAGAACCTAAGTCTGTGGCTGTTGCTATGGTAACAGAAAATGTCATCTATAACTAGAGTGTTTGAACAACTAAAGGGGTTGAATCTTCAAGGCCGTTGCTAGGGTGTTGCTACGTGGTTATTATGGTATATCAAGCGTTACACACCACCCAATCCCACTGTTTACACACCACCCAATCCCACTGTTTACACGACACCCAATCCCACTGTTTACACACCACCCAACTCCACCGTTTACACGACACCCAACTCCACCGTTTACACTACACCCAACTCCACCGTTTACACGACACCCAACTCCACCGTTTACACGACACCCAATCCCACCGTTTACACTACACCCAACTCCACCGTTTACACTACACCCAACTCCACTGTTTACACTACACCCAACTCCACTGTTACACTACACCCAATCCCACTGTTACACTACACCCAATCCCACTGTTTACACTACACCCAATCCCACTGTTTACACTACACCCAACTCCACTGTTTACACTACACCCAATCCCACTGTTTACACTACACCCAATCCCACTGTTACACTACACCCAATCCCACTGTTACACTACACCCAACTCCACTGTTTACACTACACCCAGTTCCACTGTTTAGATTACACCCAACTCCACTGTTTACACTACAGCCAATCCCACTGTTTACACTACACCCAATCCCACTGTTTACACTACACCCAATCCCACCGTTTACACTACACCCAACTCCACCGTTTACACGACACCCAACTCCACTGTTTAGATTACACCCAATCCCACTGTTTACACTACACCCAATCCCACTGTTTACACTACACCCAACTCCACTGTTTACACTACACCCAATCCCACTGTTTAGATTACACCCAACTCCTCAGGTGTCCAAACCTATCTATCAGTATGAAGTTTGGTTCGCGATGAGGAACAGAAGGAGAAGCTGAACCGGGGAAACTGTGCCTCACCTGACGTGTTTACTGTAGATGAAGGACAGTAAGCAGAGATTCACCATGTTCCACGAGGTGCTGTTGTCATAGCGCATCAGGTTCAGCGCCATGGCAACGTGGGAGTGGCAGTTATCGCAGCACAGGTTATGCTGTACAGTGAGGGAAGGGGAGAGAAGTCCGTTAGAGACGGGACAGGCTAACACACACCAACCAGCATCCGCACAGTCAGTTACATGCAAATGAGCAGGCGTGCAGGTGGGAGGGGCCGTGTTTGCTTTACCATCCTGTGCTTGTACTCCTCAGACGCGTCGTGCACGGCCGTGTCCCAGCCGCCTGAGCCGGCAGCGTACACCTTGTTTCTGTCCAGCTTCCAGTACCTGAGAGCAGCGGGAAACAGGGTGTGAGAGGTTTGAGAGCAGACTGCTGTACCACGTTAAAGCTCAGAGCTCACAGCGCCACACCCTCCAACACGGTTTACCTACTTTGTTGGTTTTCCAAAAGCCATGTTGTCCTCCTGCACACAAGACACAGAGCAGAGCTTCAGACAGGCTCGTTAACTCCCTGCTGCCTCACCCTGTGGTGAACACTCACGTCCTACACCTGTGTACCTGTGTCCTGCCCTCAGTGTCTCCGAGTTCTCCTAATGACACCATCATTAAGGAGGTGAGACATGAACCGTGCATGCTAAAGCTAAGCTGAATTGAAGCTAATTTCACAGCCCTGTGGCCCAGACTGATTTTATGGTGATTAAATTCTGATCACCTATAATATAAGGGTTAGGGTTAGATTTAGGTCTATGACTTGGATTAAGGTTAAAATGAGGTTTTGGAGGAAAGGAAAGAGAATTAAAGCAAGATCTATTGAATTTAAAGTTAATGAGAGGTTAAGTATCTGTAAATCATCTAAAGTGTCCAGTCCAGATAAAGCACTGACCAGCAACAGCATAGCAACCACCTGGGTAATGGCTAAGATGTGCAATCACGGTTTCACTGGTATCTCTACACCCAGTTCCACATCTACTTCCAGAATGCCATGATCACGGCTACACTGCACCAAATAAGCGTCACCTGGTTCGTAACCAATGTGCAACGGCTTAGAACCCAAAAACCAATAAGCTGTGCAACCACTGTTACACTGTGCCCACTGTCATAAATACACTACCCCAATCTCTGGAGTTCACAGTGAACTCATACTGGGCTCCTCAGTAGTGGAATAGCTGCCTATGGTTTTGTCCCAACACTGATGGACTCTACCAATCCTGGAGATGCTGCAACCAGAAGGTTGATAATTATTGGAGTGCATTAGTCAATATTTCAGAATCAGAATCAGAATCTCTTTATTTCACCAAGTATGTTACCCATACAAGGAATTTGTCTTGGTGAGAGCAACACGTATGACAAGTAACAAAAAACACAGAACACAGTCTTAAACTAAAGGAAAAAAAAAAAAAATTCTGCCAACACCACCAACAATACCACGAGTCAGTATTGTTGGTGGTATTGGCAGAAATATTGACTAAAGCACTCCAATAATATAATATAATAATCAAAACCAGCCAACTGATATACTGGTCAGGGCCTGACTGAACTTACCTCCTAAGACTGATCTCATTACAATACCCCACGTCTGACAGTTGTAGGCTACGGTCAGCCTTTTTTTTAACCCGTCTGCATCATTTTTACCTTATTGATATACTCTATACTTTACTACACTACAATACCGCCCTGTTAAATATCTATGCAGCTTACGCTCACGACCTCTACTCAGTAACGAGTCATATTTATTGTATATATTTATTATTATATAGTCTTTCTAGTTTAATGCGGTCACCTACGCCTGCACGTCACACTTTCTGCAGTCTGTCCTGTCCTGTTTTGTTGCATGTTGCACCTTCTGTTCTGGAAAAGTGTAATTTCAGTGCTGGGAGTACTGCTACAGAGCTGAAATGACAATAAAGGCCTCTTGACTGGACAGTCTGAGAATCCCGTGTTGATCTTGTCCAGTGTCGAGTTCTCACCTTCTTAATGATCTGCTATTAGGACGATCCACAGACACTGGGGGACACCTCTCCACAGGACTAAATGTATGGGCTCTGAACATGTGTGTTGACCACAGGGTGCGGCAGAGGAACGGTTCTAACCCCCCTAATAAACCCCTAAAGGTGACTAGAGAATGACGAGGTCTTTAACCAGCAGTACTGCAGGGGACAGTGTGAGCACTGCCCTCAGTGCCGTCAGAAAGCCCAGGCTGCGTCCTGCTGCAGATACCTACAGACACAAAATACGGTCCAGCGAAGTCCCGGATCACACCTGAGGAGGTGCAGATCCCCATGTGACCAATGAAGGGCAGGAACCACCTGAGGAACACACACACACACACACACACACACTAATTACATTAATATTAATAATAATAATAATAATAATAATAAATAATATAGTCTAAAATCACGGGGTAAAGAGTTTCAGCAGCACGCGGGAGAAATGAGTGTTTATGAATATAAATGAACTCCCTGCGTCAGCAGAAGGATGTTCCCCGGATGTAAACACAGCTCTATAAGTCTGTAGATCTGACCACTCGAACCCTGTTCAGAGACACTCTGGAGCAGAATGGAGGCAGTGTGTGAGTTCAGGGCTGGTTAAGTGAGCTAGGCTGTGTGGGCTGGACCGGGCTGGACCGGGCTGGACCGGACCGGACCGGACCGGGAGATAAGAGCTTAGTGCACGCACACCGGTGCTGAGGGGGGAATACTCACGTCAGGCCGGGGATGGGGGTCCAGACTATGCAGTAGGGGTACCTGCTCTGCTCGCGGTCTATTCTGTCGAAGGCGCTCTGGAGGTTCTGATAATTCTTCATGTTGTCCACCGCGGACACTTCCGCCATTACCGTCAACACACGCGCACAGCGGGACTGCGCATGCGCCGAGAGCTCAGCCAATCCGGTAGAGCTGCGTGACGCCCAGTCAGTCTTCCCTACCATACCAGTGACACCAGTAATACCAGTGACACCAGTGATACCAGTAATACCAGTAACACCAGTGATACCAGTAATACCAGTAACACCAGTGATACCAGTGACACCAGTAATACCAGTGACACCAGTGATACCAGTAATACCAGTAACACCAGTGATACCAGTGACACCAGTAATATCAGTGACACCAGTAATACCAGTAACACCAGTGATACCAGTAATATCAGTAACATCAGTGACACCAGTAATACCAGTAACACCAGTAACATCAGTAATACCAGTAACACCAGTAACATCAGTAATACCAGTGACACCAGTAACACCAGTAATACCAGTAATACAAGTAATACCAGTAACACCAGTGACACCAGTAATATCAGTAACATCAGTGACACCAGTAATACCAGTAACACCAGTAACATCAGTAATACCAGTAACACCAGTAACATCAGTAATACCAGTAACACCAGTAACATCAGTAATACCAGTGACACCAGTAACACCAGTAATACCAGTAATACAAGTAATACCAGTAACACCAGTGACACCAGTAATATCAGTAACATCAGTGACACCAGTAATACCAGTAACACCAGTAACATCAGTAATACCAGTAACACCAGTAACATCAGTAATACCAGTAACACCAGTAACATCAGTAATACCAGTGACACCAGTAATATCAGTAATATCAGTGACACCAGTAATATCAGTAACATCAGTGACACCAGTAATACCAGTAACACCAGTAACATCAGTAATACCAGTAACACCAGTAACATCAGTAATACCAGTAACACCAGTAACATCAGTAATACCAGTGACACCAGTAACACCAGTAATACCAGTAATACAAGTAATACCAGTAACACCAGTGACACCAGTAATATCAGTAACATCAGTGACACCAGTAATACCAGTAACACCAGTAACATCAGTAATACCAGTAACACCAGTAACATCAGTAATACCAGTGACACCAGTAATACCAGTAACACCAGTAATACCAGTGACACCAGTAATACCAGTAATACAAGTAATACCAGTAACACCAGTGACACCAGTAATATCAGTAACATCAGTGACACCAGTAATACCAGTAACACCAGTAACATCAGTAATACCAGTAACACCAGTAACATCAGTAATACCAGTAACACCAGTGATACCAGTAACACCAGTGACACCAGTAATACCAGTGACACCAGTAATATCAGTAACATCAGTGACACCAGTAATACCAGTCACACCAGTAACATCAGTAATACCAGTAACACCAGTGATACCAGTGATACCAGTGACACCAGTAATATCAGTCACACCAGTAATACCAGTGACACCAGTAATACCAGTAATATCAGTCACACCAGTAATATCAGTAATACCAGTGATACCAGTAATATCAGTAATACCAGTGATACCAGTGATACCAGTGACACCAGTAATATCAGTCACACCAGTAATATCAGTGACACCAGTAATACCAGTAATATCAGTCACACCAGTAATATCAGTAATACCAGTGATACCAGTGATATCAGTAATACCAGTAACACCAGTGACACCAGTAATACCAGTAACACCAGTAATACCAGTAACATCAGTAATACCAGTAACACCAGTGATATCAGTCACACCAGTGATATCAGTAATACCAGTGATACCAGTGATATCAGTAATACCAGTAACACCAGTAATACCAGTGACACCAGTAATACCAGTAACACCAGTGATATCAGTCACACCAGTAATATCAGTAATACCAGTGATACCAGTAATACCAGTAACACCAGTAATACCAGTGACACCAGTAATACCAGTGATACCAGTAATATCAGTGACACCAGTAATACCAGTGATACCAGTAATACCAGTGATACCAGTGACACCAGTAATACCAGTGACACCAGTAATACCAGTAATACCAGTGATACCAGTAATACCAGTGATACCAGTGACACCAGTAATACCAGTGACACCAGTAATACCAGTGATATCAGTCACACCAGTAACACCAGTGATATCAGTCACACCAGTGATATCAGCAATACCAGTGACACCAGTGATACCAGTAATATCAGTGACACCAGTAACATCAGTAATATCAGTCACACCAGTAATATCAGTAATACCAGTGATACCAGTGACACCAGTAATATCAGTAATACCAGTGATACCAGTGACACCAGTGATATCAGTCACACCAGTGATACCAGTAATACCAGTAATACCAGTGATACCAGTGACACCAGTAATACCAGTGACACCAGTGACACCAGTAATACCAGTGATACCAGTGACACCAGTAATACCAGTGATACCAGTAATATCAGTAATACCAGTGACACCATTAACATCAGTAATATCAGTAATACCAGTGACACCATTAATATCAGTAATATCAGTAATACCAGTGACACCAGTAATATCAGTAATATCAGTAATACCAGTGACACCAGTAATACCAGTGACACCAGTAATATCAGTAATATCAGTAATACCAGTGACACCAGTAATATCAGTAATACCAGTGACACCAGTAATATCAGTAATATCAGTAATACCAGTGACACCAGTAATATCAGTAATACCAGTAATATCAGTAATACCAGTGACACCAGTAATATCAGTAATACCAGTAATATCAGTAATACCAGTAATACCAGTGACACCAGTAATATCAGTAATATCAGTAATATCAGTGACACCAGTAATATCAGTAATACCAGTGACACCAGTGACACCAGTAATATCAGTGACACCAGTAATATCAGTAATATCAGTGACACCAGTAATATCAGTGACACCAGTAATATCAGTAATACCAGTGACACCAGTAATATCAGTAATATCAGTAATATCAGTGACACCAGTAATATCAGTGACACCAGTAATACCAGTGTGACCAGTAATATCAGTAATACCAGTAATACCAGTGACACCAGTAATATCAGTGACACCAGTAATACCAGTGTGACCAGTAATATCAGTAATATCAGTGACACCAGTAATATCAGTGACACCAGTAATATCAGTAATACCAGTGACACCAGTAATATCAGTAATACCAGTGACACCAGTAATATCAGTAATACCAGTGACACCAGTAATATCAGTGACACCAGTAATATCAGTAATACCAGTGACACCAGTAATATCAGTGACACCAGTAATATCAGTAATACCAGTGACACCAGTAATATCAGTGACACCAGTAATATCAGTAATACCAGTAATATCAGTGACACCAGTAATATAGGGCACTATGGACCCCTGTGGCGAGGCCTAAGCTTTCGGTCTTTCCGTTACTTTTACTTTTCTACTTGAAGTGGTTCTGAAACCAGTACTTTTACACTTTTACTGGAGTAAAAAGCTTAAGTTGATACTTCAGCTTCTATAGAAGTCTTTTAAAACCTCGTATCTCCACTCACTTCTACCTGAGGAATGAAGGTCAAGACTATAGACAGCTTTGGTGTCTTCCCAGCTTCGCTCTTACTCCCGACTTCCCCTACTATCAAAATGAGCTTCTCTCTCAGTCTGAGTCGGCACATCCAGACCCTCCTCCAGCCCGAGCTAGCCGAAACGTCCAAACCCGGTATTTACAACACCCTAACTGAAACGGCCCAATCAGCATTCAGAATATACAGGAGACTGTGATCTCAAGGTCTCAGATACACCCAAAGAGCAACAATTATTAAATAAATAAATACATAATAATAATAATAAAGAAGGGGTAGACATAAACAGAAAAGTAGAGAAATGTAAAAAGTAGCAGCAATATGATCACAATATGAAAGCGTATGAGTGACATAACAGCAGTGGCATCATAAAGTGTCCGAGTGTCTTCTGATGACCCCCTATATGGAAACACAGAACACACACTGGAAAAAAGGTACTTTGATATGAAAAGACTGTAAAAATGTGTCAGAATGAAACATCTGATCTGTCATGTTCTAATAACTGGCACATTATGATCTCTGATATATATGAGCTTTATTACCTCTCTTTTTAATGCTCATATTTCTGAGCGTATTGTTTGGGGCTTTTCACTGGTCACTGGGAGAGGAAGCGACTGTGTCTTATTTGGGTTCCTTAAATCAGTTCCAGATCAAAGCTTTAATGGTTGGGTTTATTGGTGAACGTCTTCCTGTGATGTTTCCTCTGTTGCATTCTGCACTTGGTCCCAGGCTTTTTTCCTGCGGGAGCTCCTTCCTCAGCCACTCCGCCGCAGCAGGACGCAGGTGTGCACAGCAGGACAGCGGCCCGGCGGTGGAGCACGACGAGGATAGTCCATTAAAAAAGGTGACATTCACAGTCCCCGGGCGGACAGTCATGTGGGTCACCCTCTCCTGTAGCCCAGATAAGCCAGGGGCGGCTCATTAGTGAATGTGGGCCAGGTGGCACCTCCTGTCTGGCTCAGCAGCGGGCCTCATAAATCACCAGCAGCTCTAAAAGCACTATTCAGCACAACAGTGACAGTGAGGGACGAGCTGGACGCACCGTTACTCTTCTGACCACATGTGGAGCCTGTAGGAAACATTACAGCCTGACCGGGAAGAGAGAAGAACCAGGCTGGTGTTCAGTCTGATAATGTCCCTGCTGAGGAACCTGCCCGGTTAAATCGGTTAAACTGGTTAAACTTTAGGGAATGGTTTTGGTCAGGTTGGATGGTCTTCTGGCCTTATTGACTGACCATGAATTTGTCAAGCACCATGACCAAACTGGTCCACCAGCAAATCAATCAACCTCTAAGGAAAACAGTCAGGAGCTGAGCCAGTCAGCCAGCTGGATCACCAGTACCAGTACAGGGTATGCTTTAGTCTGGCTGAGTGTGTGTGTACTGGTGGGACTGCACTGGCTGAGTGTGTGTGTGTACGTGTGTGTGTGTGTGTGTGTTAGTATGGGTGGTGTGTGTTCACACTACAGTAAAGTAGATCAGGGTGTAGAATCCATCAGCAGAGCTTCCTGTGAGCCTCCATGTTTCTACTGCTGTACTGAAGGTGGGCGGGGCTTTGGTTCTTTTTGGCGCTGTGTTTTTCTATGTCTGACAGGTGTTTATACACAGTTATACATCTCCAATAAAACAGGAGGCTCTGGAACAGCCATGATTACATGACCCTAAGGCCAGTCAATAATGGCGAGCCTGAGCTGGAGGAGTACTGAGCTGTGGGACTCTCTGGAGCGAAAGAGCTTATCCAGTAAAAATCATTCAACATCAGAACCTGACCTCACTCATACTCTTGCGGGGCTGAATGCAATCAAATCCACCTCCCAGCACTGTTCCAAATCTGGTTTAAAGCCTCTCTAGAAGAGTAGAGGCTGTTTTTGTAGTAAATAATTAAGACCCTTGATTTCAGAAGGAGTGCTGCATGAGTAGGTGTCCACATACTTTTGTACATATAACATTTAGCAAGCACTCAAACACACGGCACTCAGTTTTAATCCTCATTTATTCTCTTTTCTTTATGAAGCAAACTTAGTTACTGAATCCTCTGAAGAAAAATAAACAATGATAAACAAGAATAGCCTCACCCAAATAAATACGAACGGCAGCCTAGTGTTAAAGGTCACAGTCCTTCAGTCCTGCGCGTCCCTCAGAACGGACTCTCAGGTTTTAGCCTAGCTTTAGCGAAGCGCTCATAAGCTGCGGGTCAGAACAACAGGTGTGGGCTGCTCTTCTCTCAGACGTCCCGCTGCAGACTCAGGGCTGAAATATCTCTAGACCAGCTGGAACGCAGCCTATTCATCTGTGAGGGGCCTCAAAGTGCTTCAACTGGTGCTGAAATACACCACAACCACCACCAAGAAATGTCCTCTCTGGCCTTGGTTAACCAGCCTCCACAGGCTCCACTAATGTGTCCTACCGTAGTGACTGTTGTGAGGTTAGACAAGCTTTACAGAACTCTGGTAAAACTCCCATTCAGCCCTAATGAGAGACTGTAGCTCCGCCCCGTCAGTGTATATCACAATACCTACATTTAGAGTGTGTTATTAAGAGTGTGTTTTACCAGAGTTCTGTAAAGTTTGCCTGACCGCACAACAGTCACTACGGTAGGACACATTAGTGGGCGGAGCCTGCCGAGGTGGATTAAAAAAGATAAACAAACATGAAGGTGCTGCACTACTGATTGGTCATTACGAACTACAGTCTTCCCTGACTTGTTGAATTAGCAGCACGGCCTAATTCTTACGCACTGTTAAAGCTCCGCCCATTCCTCCGTGAGTTCGGGGAGCTGTGTGGCAGCTGGTGTGTGGAGTCAGCGTCCTGACGCGTGTTTAGTTACGCAACTATTTCATCATGTCTCTACGTGCGAAAATGAAAGGACAATAATCTGCATATATATCTCTGATAACGGGTCCTCTCCCAAAATAAACGAAACATACAAAACTCCCAGACAGGTGAACATCAAACACTGATCACCAGAATCCCAAAACAAACTTCAATCCCAGCAGAGCCTCCCGTCCGGAAACATTCAGAAATCAACACTGCTCAGTGTCTCTGGGATGGATCTGAAAGTGCTGCAGAAGAGTCAGATTAATCAGGCGTGGCGCTTTAGCCGCAGTCGCCTCCCCCCTCCCAATAAAGCAAAGCGATGCCACTTGGCCTCGGAGCTGAAGAAATAAAGTGGAGTCTCAGTGTGTGATGCAGCTGAGGGCCATCAGAGGGCGCTCATGAGCAAGCCCTCAACCAGAAAACCCTGCAGGAAAAATAATGAACTGTGGGTGGCACTGAGGAGCTGGTGGACTGGGAACAGAGCTAGGAGCCTTTCAGTCTAGGTGAAGGTTCAGGTGTTTTACCTTCACTCAGCGTTTTTGAGATCAGACCTCCAGGAACCACTGCTCTGCACCATAAAGCCTCAAACGGGCCGGATCGGGAGAGAACACTGCAAAAACTGCTACCGTGGAGTGAAAGCATCTTAAATGTGTGTAAATAAAGCTAATATTTCCCATTATGACATCATTAGTACATTATTATTATATTTTACTTTTAGACATTTCTACTTGATCTTGATAAGTGATACCACATGAGTTCCACTTTAGAAGAACCATAAAGAAGTAGATACGTCTAGAAATATCAATCAGAATCAATCATTTACATATTATTTAAATATTATAATTAAAATTATTACAATCGAATAATATCTTATAACTTTTATCTGAAATGGAACCTTACAGAGGAGTCGGAAACATTACTAAATTCATTGTAATGTATGCTTATATAAACTCTGGGCCATTCTGGACCATATCTATTGGTCCATTTGTCCTGAAATGTCCGGACAGTGTAAAGTGCCTGCAGAAAGACAGGACAGAATAACGGAGTTCTGTTTTAATGCTCGTTTAAGATGCTTTCACTTACAGTAGGATCATCTGCAGAGCAGTGGGAACGTTTCTTAATATAAGAGTGAGCCTATGGGTGTCCTCCAGCTCCACAACAGTAGGGGTGGGATTCAGGCTCCTCTTCGGCCTCCTCATCAGCCTGCAGTTCTCCATCCCTCTCCCAGGGGGCGCAGTGCAGCCACAAAATACTCACTCGGCGCTGTGCTTGCTCAGAGGAGGCTACTGGAGAAACAAAATATCTATGGTGCATTTCCCCTCCTCTTACACTCACACACATACACAGACATACACACACACATACACACTCACACAAGCACACACAAGCGCGCACACACACACACACACACACACAGGACTGGAGGGTGGTGTGTTCTAGCTGGGCCGGCACTGCACCTGCCCCTCAGCGCTGTCCTCGTCATCGGAGGCCTCTGGTCCGCGGCTGCTCAGGCCGGTGATGCGGTAGCCCATGTTCAGCAGCATCACCTCCAGAGGGTCCGCGTTCATCCGCCGCTGGTTGGCCTGCGCCGCTCCATCCATATCCTCCACCACACGCCCATTATCGGTTTCCGTCTGCGACACACACACACACACACACACACACACACACACACACACACACACACACACACACACACACACACAAAGTAAATACTCATTGGACAGGTATTAACCTGATGACACAGATGTGCAAATGCACACAAAGCTTGTCTCGTCCCTGTAGAGAAGAAGTACTGCCAATAGAATAGGACTCTCTGGAGCAGATCATCATCATGACCCTATTGGTGTAACCAGCTACTGAAAGGAAGGGGGCAATGACTTTTTCACACATAGGAGTTAAATAATACTTTTTCTAATAAACACATACAGCATGTTTCTGTTAGGGTCTCGTTTATGTAATAAATCGTGGGCCGGAGCTTGTTTGGACCTGCTGAGTGTTGGCTGTGTGTGTGTGTCCAGGGCAGTGCAGGGGGGCAGTCCAGTGTGACTAACCTCTGGTCTGGGGTTCCAGAGCCGCACTACAGGGTCGATGCCACTGGTGGCGAGGAAGCAGTAGCTGGGGTGCGGCTGCAGGCAGTTCACTATAGACTCGTCACCCTGTAGGATCCGCACCAGGTTCGTCGTTTCCTTCTCCCAGATAAAGAAAGAGCCGTCATCTGAACCGCTGACGATGTACTGGCCTTTACTGCACGCACGCACGCACACACACACACACACACCTGTGAAACACGGCATAATTTAAAACAAAAACCCTAGGTGTGTTATTTTCTCAGAGGAAGGTGTGTAATGTACTGTGTATGATTTGACTGGTCAGCGTTATGAGACACGGCGGTATAGATGGGTATGAATACAGTTAGAGGTATGGGTACAGCTACATGTACAGGTATAGATCGGTACATGCATGGGTACAGATATAGGTATAGATGGGTACAGGTATAGACGGGCATTTGTATGAGTATAGATATAGGTATAGATGGGTATATGTATGGGTATAGATATGAATACAGATGGGTATAGGTATAGATGGGTATGAGTCCAGGTATAGATGGATATATGAACAGGTACAGATATAGGTATAAATGGGTATAGTGATCGATGGACATGGGTACAGGTATAGATGGGTACAGTTATGGGTATAGATATATAGTATAGATGGGTATAGGTATAGATGGTACGGTACAGGTATAGATGGATATATGTACAGGTACAGATTTAGGTATAGATGGGTATAAGTACAGGTACAATTATGGATGGGTATGGGTATAAGTACAGGTATAGATGGGTACAAGTATGGGTATAAGTACAGGTACAGATGGGTATGGGTATAAGTACAGGTACAGGTATAGATGGGTATGGTTATGAGTCCAGGTATAGATGGGTCGAGGAATGGTATATGTACAGTAGATGATCATAAGTGAAGTGTTTCAATTAATAACGGTTCATTTTAAAGTGCAGAAATACTGGGAAAGAAGCTCTTCTTGAAAGATTAGTTGTGATTAATTATGTAGTAAGTAGAAGAAGTATTTGTGCAGACCTTCCAAAAAAGTTTGCCTCTTTAATATCGGTGGTGGTGTTGCAGTGGCCACAGTAGCGATGCTTATAGTCAAAACTTCGCTCCCGCAGAATGATCTCATCCTCTGGGATCGACTCTTTCCGGCTGAAGTTGTGGAAGCGGATTGAGCTGTTTCCTTTTTTCTCCTCCGCTGGATTACAAAATAAAACTCTTCTAAAAATGCATTCCAAACATACACTGAATAGAAAATGTAAAGGATAGTTTTATTTATTTACTGTTTATTTACTGAATACCAGTCAATTATAAACAGACTAAAATCAGATATCATTGGGTCCTGACTGAACACACAGGATTTTCACCCGTCGGTGAAGCACAGTGCGGTTCTTACCGGAGTCAGTTTTGGAGAACAGGGCAGCTTTAATGTCTTTGTCCAGGGCGCTGCAGGCACTGCTGTGGGCCTGCTCAGGGAATTTACCCTTAAAATCATCCAGACACTCCAGAGCCTCCGCCACGTACTTCAGCTCAAACAGGCAGCGGGCCAGCCTGAAATGAGCCTTCAGATGACCGGGGTTCAGAGACAGAGCCTTCAGGCAGTCCCTCAGAGCGTCATAATGATCTCCGTCCCTGCAGAAACATACCCATAAAGCAAAGTGGCTCTTAATCCGTGGGTTCAGGTCTAGAGCAGGGCTGCATTTGTTTGGGGTGAGGCTTTGGCAAAAGTACTTCAGTTTGTAGGTGAGGTTCTGGAGTAAAGACTGAATGAAGGTCTGTATTGTTTGTAGGTGTGGCTTTAGAGAAAACAGGGCGGGGCTATCAGTGAGTATTTAATCTGCGCACCACTTGCGTTTCATGTACGCGGCGGCGCGGTTGCCGTACAGCATGGCGTTGTGTTCAGCTGCGTGGATGCCGAGGCTATACAGCTGGATGGCCTGAGTCCACTGCTGCCGTGCAAAGGCATCATTAGCCTGCTGCTTAATCCGCTCCAGGTGAGGGGGCAGCTCAGTGGAACTACTGAGAGAGAGAGAGAGAGAGAGAGAGAGAGAGAGAGAGCAGGCAAGAGAGATAGCGCGAGTGAGTGAGTGAGTGTGAGAGAGAGAGTGTATGTGGGTAATAAATCTGATTTATTCTAATACAGGAAATCTAACCAATCACAGCACAACTCTGCCTTCATCTACCTGGAAGCTTTGCTATTGGCTAGTTTGAGTCGGCTGGTGGGCAAATGGATTCCGTTGGACACTCCGTTGGTGGTCTTCCCATTCTGCACCTCTGTATAAGGATTGAAAAGGCGTTAATGGAAATGAATCATCCAGGTGCTCCCTAACAACTGGAACGTTTGTGAACCGCTGGCACTTTGTGTATTTCTGCATAAATAAGACCAGAAATGTGATCAGACCTTCATCTAAGGCAAATTATCTTCAGGACAACTAAAGCAGGAGAGATTCAACATTATGGAATGGCCAAGTCTACGTCCACACCTTAACCCAACAGAAATGCTGTGGAAGTCCTGAGAAGAGCAGTTAAAGCATGGAAACCCACCAGCGTCACTGAGCTGAGGCAGGTCTGTAAGGAGGAATGGGACAGAATTCAAACAGGTGTGGGGTATAAAGCCCCCCAGCATTGAGGAGCTGTGGAGCAGTGGAGGAACTGTGTTCTCTGGAATAACGGTGGTGGAGCTCCATCCAGTACTTTTGGAATGAGTTGCGGAGTTGGGGATGATGAGGTGGGGTGGTGATCATCACCCAACATCCTGACCTCACTAACGCTCTTGTTGCTGAATGCAATCAAATTCTCACAGCAATGCTCCTCCAGAATCTAGTAGAAAGACTTCTTCTCTGGACAGTAGAGAAGAAGAGTTACTCCAACAAAAGCAGGATACACTATTTTAACACCCTTGATTTCTGAAGAGACAGTGAATGAGCAGGTGTCCCAATACTTTTGTCCACAGTTGTTGTAATGTTGTAAAGTGATGCATCACTTGTTTAAATGGCTCTCTATGCAGTTTTAGGAATCTAGATGAAGATCTGATCATATTTCAGGTCACATTAATGCAGAAACACAGTAAAGGATGCATGGGTTTTCTAACCACGCTGTAGATCAGCACTGCTGATCGTACCTGATGAGGAATGGCACTTCTTGGGCAGCAGAAAAGTGTACGGCCTCTGTTTAAACGTCAAATCAAACAGATACACCTGCAGAACAGAGAGCGCAATGTTACAGAGCAGCACAGAGCAACACACACTCACAACATGCCATAACATTAAAACCACTGACACACTGCAGCTGAAGAACACTGAGGATCTGGGTCCAGTGGCTCCTGTCTGTCGAGGGGTGGATCTACATATTAGTCAGTGAGTGAACGGTCAGGTCTTGAAGATGATGATGCAGGAAAAATGGACAAGCGTAAGAATCTGAGACACTTTGACAAGAACCAAACTGTGATGTTCTAGACAATGACTGGGTCAGAACATGCCCAGAACATCAGCAAGCAGGTCTTGTTGGGGGGTTCCCAGTATGCAGCGCTAGAGAAACGGGCGCCAAAGGCTTACTGATGCTCATGGAGGCCCCGCCCACCTCACAACTTCTGCTAACGTTAGTCTTGGTGCCTGAGACCGCAGGACACATTCAGAGGTCTTGTGGAGTCCAGAGCTGTTTTGGTGGCACTCACCTGCTCTCCGCCCATGTTCACCAGCAGCTCCGTCCCATCTGGACTGAAGGTGACGTAGGTGGCCACCAGAACCCTCAACCGGTTATTATAGTCTGGAAGCTTAACAGGAAGGTGACCTGCAGAGAGCCAGGGGTAACACTTTAACTGGGCTGGGCAAGCAACACAGCACACTAAAGGCTATCTCTACATGTGAGGAGCTCAGAAATAATGTGACACAGATAAAGCCATTAACTCTCCAAACCCACCAGTGCAGCTCTATATGGAATGATGATGATGATGGTAAAAGAGTGGAGAATCTCAACTAATCCAGTTTTCTTTAGGGACTACTTTCTGTAGCTGCACTACACCCTGCAGCATGTATCCCTCCACCGTTTTAATGATCTGATTTTAAAAGCAGGTTCTAGAGCCGAACTCTTCTCAGAACTCTGGTAGAACCGTGTCTCAGGCATCAGGCAGCGTCTTCATCACCATTAGGTGAAGAACTTTCTGTGAGGAGCTTTTATTAGAGCTTCAGACGTCTGCTCCCCTTCACCTCCACTGTAGAACCACAGCTCTGACTGGGGGAGCTTATCTAGAACCTCCACTGTAGAACTCCAGCTCTGACTGGGGGAGCTTATCTAGAACCGAGTGTCTTACACCAAACCCCCCAAACCCACCAAACCCCCTAAACTCCCACTCTGCAACATCTTAACTGTTATTTATGCAGAGAATTCTGGAACACTCCGTCTGAAAAGTGTAAAGTGCACGAGAACCACCCTGCCACCTTTACCAGCCTAAGATATAGTGTTGAGGTAAGATGAGACCACAGTCCCATCCATCGCATACCTGCCACGTAGTACTGGCCCGCTCCGTCTGGGATGGGCTTCTGCTTATCGCAGAATGTGTGCACTCCAGCGGACACGCTCTGACCCACTGACTTCCTGAGGAACAGGACACAGAATAATGCAATTCAGTTCAGATACACTCATTTACTAACAGAACTCGTGCCACTCCTACAGGACACACTGCACACATGCATTTCTGGACAGTGTGAGATCTGAAGGTGGAGCAGCATGTGGACTGAGGTGGTAGAGTAACACTACAGGATTTTACTCTAATATGACTCTATGGGTTCTGCAGCGTTACACAGCAGTTCTGGAGAGAGGTTCTCCTCCTGCAGCTCCACCACCAAACCTCCATAGTGCAGTAGCAGCAGCAGCAGCGCTCCGGCCCGGAGTGGGAATGACGAAGACGCCCTTCTCCCTGTTCCAGTCAGTGGAGCATCAGCATGATACTGAAGCTGCTGGTTTAACAAGCTACCAATAACATGTCTGTGGTGCAAGAGGAATGGGCCGTTACCTTTTAAAACAAAAGCACATTCAATTCTATAAAATAACTATTAAATATTTTCTGGTAACTAAAATACTGATTCTTTGATAGGGAGGATGAATACTCCAGCGATCCAGAAGTGTCAAAAGATCTATATTAGTATTATCAGTATCAGACAGGTGTTTAGGTGTGTGATTTGAGAAGCTGATATGTGATATGTGTATTTTCAGATCTCCAGAAGAGCGGAGTACTGAACTACTGCATCTTATTCATTTTACTGCACTAATAACCCTCCCACAGTCGGACCCCACTCTGAAAATGCAGAAGACTGAGGTACCTGTGGTTGTGGATCATCCGGATGTCGTAGAGCCGGACGAATGGGCCATTAGCTCCCACCGCCAGGTAGTTGTTGTCCCGCGGGTTAACGGCCAGACACTTGGCCTCCACCAGCTGACCGCAGTACTCCGTTAAGTCTATCAGTACCTCTGAGCGCTTGCTGCTCTCTCTTAGGTCATACTGCCTGCGGAAAAAGCACAGAATGACCCTTCCTCAACCATCCACCCTACAGCACTTCAGCCCCACCCATTCGTCCTATGGTGTGCTACTACTGGCTGTGTAGGTACAAGGGACTCCTTGTGCACTCTGGTCCACATTCAGCTGGTGTAGTGACCTACAGCGTTCACTACAACTCACGAGTGGACCGTGGGGACTGTAGAGCATCAAAACCACTCTGGGACTCTTAGTGTGTTTCAGACACTAAGGGACAAATGGCCGATGTTCTCAACGCTCCGTTATTCACAGCAGGCAGTTCTGCTCTTCATCAGCCAAAACAGAAAGGAGATAAACAGTGCTTTAGAGGGAGTGTGTTCACTCGTGTCCTCTGTGGGCCGGAAGAATGGAAACCTGCAGAGCTTCGCCTTGACCACTAATCAGTCACTGCCCACACATGTACAAGTGTGTGCCTCCTGAGGGGAGCACTACCTGCACACACACACACACACAGCAGTGCTCAAGGGCGAATCATACAGCTGGCGCGTCCCTGTCAACCTTACCTAATGACCCCGTCCTCTGCCGCACTCCAGAAGGTGTTTGGCCACATGGGGGCAGTAGCGATGCGTTTGACGCGATTGGTGTGATCAGAGAACATGTGGATGGTCTCCTTGGCTGTCAGGTCGTGAACATGCACTTTGGTATCTGCAGCTCCGGTCACCAATATCCGATCTCCAGAGTGTGGCAGGAACTGCAAAAAACCAACAACAACAGAGGAGCAGTTTAGCCACGCCCACTCAGCCAACAGCAGTTTAGCCCCGCCCATTAAGCCTACAGCAGTTTAACCTCAACCATTCAGCATACAGCACTCTAGCCCCGTGCTTTCAGCATTCAGCAGTCCAGCCCCACCCATTTAGCCTACAGAGGTCTGGGTGGAGATTGCTACAGATTGCTTTTAAATGAGGCACAATACAGGACAGCCATTCAGAACAGAGCTCATTTGCATATCTCAGTGTAGAGTGTGTGTAGGTGTGAGGGATAAAGAGAGGCTGTTGTAGAAATAGATGATGACAGTTTATGGTTTATACACTAACCCAGACTGCTGTAAGCTGAGCTCAGAGGAGATTCTGATAACCCAACCGGCAGACGGGTTCATCTGGGTCATGGTACAGATCAATGGACCCTGCCTCACTATCAGATCCTGACCCACTGCCCTGAGCTTGTTTGGGTGCTTGAGCTGCTACAGAGATCCCATAACAGACCAAAGTCCACCATGCAGTGAATGCAGCGTGTGCAGGATCTGTGTGGTGGGTTTAACGATACCTTCACTGAGAAGATGTTAGCGGCATGGCCCGTGTGCATAGTAATGAGCTTCTTGTGTCTGAGGGGGTCCCACACTATGGCATGCTGGTCGTCGGAGCCGGAGGCCAGCAGGCTGGAATAAACAGAAGACGGGGAGATCAAAACCAGTGCATTCAGAAACCCATTACTCCAGAAAAGCAGCATCAGTGCAGAACAGCAGCATCACTGAGAACCTACAGCAGTTCAGCCTCGCCCATTCAGCCTATAGCACTTTAGCCCCACCCATTCAGCCTACAGCAGTTCAGCCCTGTCCAATCAGCCCAGAGCAGTTTAGCCCCACCCACTCAGCCTACAGCACTTTAGCTCCACCCATTCAGCCTAGAGCAGTTTAGCCCCACCCACTCAGCCTACAGCACTTTAACTCCACCCATTCAGCCTAGAGCACTTTAACTCCACCCATTCAGCCTATAGCACTTTAGCCCCACCCATTCAGCCTATAGCACTTTAGCCCCACCCATTCAGCCTACAGCAGTTCAGCCCTGTCCAATCAGCCCAGAGCAGTTTAGCCCCACCCACTCAGCCTACAGCACTTTAGCTCCACCCATTGAGCCTACAGCAGTTTAGCCCTGCCCATTCAGCCCCATTCAGCCTACAGCACTTTAGCCCTGCCCATTCAGCCTACAGCACTTTAGCCCCGCCCACTCAGCCTACAACACTTTAGCCCCACTCATTCAGCCTTTACTTACTCTCCTCTCTCGTTCCATTCCAGACAGTTCACACATCCCGAGTGGCCCTGAAAAGAGAGCAGCGTTTATGAGTAATTAAGGCACATCCTCCAGAGCAGGTCCAGGGTCCGGAAGCCATGCGTGATCCTACAGCTGACACCTCCTTCATGAGAGGATCTAAAGCCCATGTGTCATTTGATGTGGCCCGCAAGATCTGATTGACTGCAATTTAGTGGCTTAATGTTGTCGCTTCACGGGTAACATAATCGTCATGAAGTGTGGGAAATGGAGTTTACGGCCAATGCACGCTTTTAGACTTCATTATTCTTTATTCCGCCACTAATTGTAAAGTGTGCATTCACCGTCAGTTCCAGCTGTTCTTGCAGGAGATAGACTTGGAGCACGGAGACGTGCCGTACCATACGGAGGTGCGGTGGCTGAGTAGGAGCAAAGTCCTCAAACGATTTCTGAGCTTAGGGAAGACATTGCTCTTTTCATGCAGGGTAAAGGAAAACCCCTGTCCAAACTGTCAGATCCTAATTGGCTGTGTGACTTTGCAATGAATCTGAATCAGAACTGAAACCCAACTGAATCAGAAGCTTCAGGGAGGCAAACAAGTCATCACACAGAT
Source organism: Salminus brasiliensis (assembly GCF_030463535.1). Classification (NCBI taxonomy): domain Eukaryota; kingdom Metazoa; phylum Chordata; class Actinopteri; order Characiformes; family Bryconidae; genus Salminus; species Salminus brasiliensis. The sequence goes on along the minus strand of NC_132878.1, from coordinate 98,726,057 downwards.
GTCCGACATGATCAGGGCTTTCCAGCGTAAACCAGATCTATGGATGTGGCAGGTGAAACAGGACAGTCTTGCCCACTTTCCTGTTTGTCAGAGCGTCTCAGCCTCATTTCCTGGCTTAGTTGGCTACCAAACTGAGCCGGTTAATGAATGAGTTTGATCGACACTTCTGTGACTTTAGAGCCCAGCAGTCAGGCTTTGCCATCTTTGCCAATCCTTTCACCACCCACGTCTTCACTGCACCCCAACACCTTCAGATGGAGCTAACCGAGCTTCAAAGTGATCGCTGCCTGAGAGCAAAGTTTCAGGATGCTGCAATCCAGTCTTCTGCCCCCTGATTTGATGCCACAGCTTCATGCTGCCCGTGTTTTGTCTATGTTTTGGAGCACCTATCTGTGCGAACAGATGTTTTCAATAATGAATCTCAACAAAAACAAGCACAGATCACACATCACTGATGACAACCTCCATGCTGTTCTTCGGATTGCGTCAGCACAAGACATGAAACCAGACATTGACACACTGGCCACAGGAAAACGATGTCAGACATCTGGCCAGACAACACATAGGTAAGCATTTTTTAAAAACCTAATTAAAATATGATAACATGTATTTCAACCAAGAAGAGAATAGTTAAACTGTGTGCGATTTAATGATTGCACTTGCATTTTGTTTTGTGTTTGTTATTTTCAGAACATGATCAATGGATGAGGATGGTGGAGAGGGGGTCCACTTGGTGTGTTCTCAACAAAAACTTGACCAATATAGTGAACTGACACAACCCTGTTTATTACATATACTACTTTATATGAGTAGCAGTGTATTTAGTGTTTACACAGGTTTATGTGTTTTTGCAGACAAATGTTTACTGTAATCAAACCGTCTGTCTTTAATGGTATGTATGCCCTCTGTAAGGATGTGTGCAGCCATTGTTTTTTGTAAAAATCTGTTACACATGTTCTTAGCAGCTCACAGTTGTTGGTTGTACTGTTATTCTGCACCTTTCAACTGTGACAAAGTTTTGAGTTAGTTAATGTCATAACTTGTGTTTGATGATATTTTTCCTTATTCACTTGAATAGTTTGATTGTTGATTGATGGAGTAAGTAATACGTTTCTTAACCTGACAAATTAACAGAATTTATGTTAACAGAGCAAACATATTTATGTAAACATATTTTTACAAGTTGAATAAGTAATAAAAGTTAACCCCTGATCTGAAGCCTGTTGATGTCGGTCACAGAGAAATACTAATATGGGTGTGTACAGTACGGAGTGGCGCATGCCATGAAAGCTCTGGCATATAACCATGCTCACCTGTAGCTCCGCCTCCAGGCCTAGGCGCTTTATAAACGGATCGGTCACATGGTAATGCCTCTGAAAGCCGAGGGCCCGGTTCTCCTGCAGGGAAACACAACACACAGCACAGCAGCATGTTAGTTTGAAGTAGGGAGGTCCCGATTATATCCAGTGGATTTCAACTGGGGCCAATCCAGACGTTTTGATAGATTGGGTATCGGCTATTTTAGGCCTGATCTGCGTCTGATCTTTGATTCCTTGTTTGTGCTCCGTTTCTGATGCTGCTGTAAAGAGCTTAGTGTAGAAATTCATCACAGCTGTTTTTTTTGGGTTCAAACCTCTGATCATTAGTTAAGACTCTTTAAAGCAGTAGTACACTGCACACATGCATTTCTGGACAGTGTGAGATCTGAAGGTGGAGCAGCATGTGGGCGGAGGTGGTGGAGTAATACTACAGGATTTTACTCTAATATGACTCTATGGGTTCTGCAGCGTTA
>NC_132878.1:98574265-98719265 GCF_030463535.1 Salminus brasiliensis | reverse complement strand
AGTTAAATATCACCAGTGACTACATCCTGAGATATAGTAGTTAAATATCACCAGTGACTACATCCTGAGATATAGTAGTTAAATATCACCAGTGACTACATCCTGAGATATAGCAGTTAAATATCACCAGTGACTACATCCTGAGATATAGTAGTTAAATATCACCAGTGACTACATCCTGAGATATAGTAGTTAAATATCACCAGTGACTACATCCTGAGATATAGCAGTTAAATATCACCAGTGACTACATCCTGAGATATAGCAGTTAAATATCACCAGTGACTACATCCTGAGATATAGTAGTTAAATATCACCAGTGACTACATCATGAGATATAGCAGTTAAATATCACCAGTGACTACATCCTGAGATATAGCAGTTATATATCACCAGTGACTACATCCTGAGATAACACAGTTAAATATCACCAGTGACTACATCCTGAGATATAGCAATTAAATATCACCAGTGACTACATCCTGAGATATAGCAGTTAAATATCACCAGTGACTACATCCTGAGATAACGCAGTTAAATATCACCAGTGACTACATCCTGAGATATAGTAGTTAAATATCACCAGTGACTACATCCTGAGATATAGCAGTTAAATATCACCAGTGACTACATCCTGAGATATAGTAGTTAAATATCACCAGTGACTACATCCTGAGATATAGCAGTTAAATATCACCAGTGACTACATCCTGAGATATAGCAGTTAAATATCACCAGTGACTACATCCTGAGATATAGCAGTTATATATCACCAGTGACTACATCCTGAGATAACACAGTTAAATATCACCAGTGACTACATCCTGAGATATAGCAATTAAATATCACCAGTGACTACATCCTGAGATATAGCAGTTAAATATCACCAGTGACTACATCCTGAGATAACGCAGTTAAATATCACCAGTGACTACATCCTGAGATATAGTAGTTAAATATCACCAGTGACTACATCCTGAGATATAGTAGTTATATATCACCAGTGACTACATCCTGAGATATAGTAGTTATATATCACCAGTGACTACATCCTGAGATAACGCAGTTAAATATCACCAGTGACTACATCCTGAGATATAGTAGTTATATATCACCAGTGACTACATTCTGAGATAACGCAGTTAAATATCACCAGTGACTACATCCTTAGATATAGCAGTTAAATATCACCAGTGACTACATCCTGAGATAACGCAGTTAAATATCACCAGTGACTACATCCTTAGATATAGCAGTTAAATATCACCAGTGACTACATCCTGAGATAACGCAGTTAAATATCACCAGTGACTACATCCTGAGATAACGCAGTTAAATATCACCAGTGACTACATCCTGAGATATAGTAGTTAAATATCACCAGTGACTACATCCTGAGATATAGTAGTTAAATATCACCAGTGACTACATCCTGAGATAACGCAGTTAAATATCACCAGTGACTACATCCTGAGATATAGTAGTTAAATATCACCAGTGACTACATCCTGAGATATAGCAGTTAAATATCACCAGTGACTACATCCTGAGATAACGCAGTTAAATATCACCAGTGACTACATCCTGAGATATAGTAGTTAAATATCACCAGTGACTACATCCTGAGATATAGTAGTTAAATATCACCAGTGACTACATCCTGAGATATAGTAGTTAAATATCACCAGTGACTACATCCTGAGATATAGTAGTTAAATATCACCAGTGACTACATCCTGAGATATAGTAGTTGTGTAGTCACTGGTGAATACAACTAAATAAGGTAACATATTTACATTATGTTGTGTAGCAACTCATGCAAAGCAGACACTACACACACACACACACACACACACACATTTGGTAAATTTAGTGAGAAAGCGGCCTGTCTGATGGGGAGGGGGAGAGTCATGGCCCTCCTCTCATGCAAAGGCTCAAGTTAGTCGCTGCCCTATACTGAATTAAGAGAATATGATAAATGTGCTGTCAAGCCATAAAAGATGTGTCAAATGTGAAAGTCCATGCAAGCAAACAGTCACAAGCACAGCCATGCAGTGAGGTGAGGATGAATCAGTGCGAGGCCCCAGAGCAGGACAGCGGGCAGCAGGGTAGTGGAGAGCCAGGTCTGGAGGTACCAGGATGGAACAGTTGGAACTGAGAGAAACCGAGAGAAGGGATAATTGTTATTTATTTGGGAAATGTACCAACTGGATTGAAAAAACAGGATAGATATTTGTTACAAATATTATTATAGTAGTGAAAAAGCAAAAACAAGGAAATGGTTGAACAAAGAACCCCCAACACATTCTGAAAGGTTAGACATAGTTCAGAAAATGTATATCATGAAACGAATGACTTTCTGGCTCAGACATGCTGCGAAAAGGTGTAAAGAATTTAGTTTCAGAGTTGGAAATGTATTTATTTACTCTTTTGTGTTTTTTTTTGTTTGTTTTTTTTTGCTTGGCCCAAGAACTTTGATTTATTCCCCACTACAAGACCACTGGAATTGGACTTTAGGTATAGGAGTGTTTCACCTTCTTAAAACATCCTGGCCTAAAAGACCTGGACTAAAGACCTGCACAATGCGAAAGGACAATAATGGGATGTAGACAATGCAATGAATTGAATGTAACCCTATTTTTGTATTTTTAATTTTTTTTTTGATTATATTAAGCATTTCACTTTTCCTATGATGTACCAAGCCTGTAGCCTTTTTTGATTTGTTTGTGATGTTTGATTGCTGTTTATAGTCATTAAAAACTTTTTTTTTTTTTTAAAACAAACAAAAAAAACCAGGTCTGTTCGGCATTGTCGTTTTGGTTCTGCAGCTGGTGTGTGTCTGAGACCGTTAGTCGCCTGGTGCAGCAACAGGTGGTCCAACGGCAGCAAGTTGCCCAACTAGTGGGCGACATTCAGGGGCTCACAAAGCAGTTTTAGGCTACGCTGCCAAGTCAACGTAGTTAAGAGTCCATATCCGGTGGGCAGACTGGATACGTATTCTGGCGATCCTTGGCTTTGTGGGCGGTTTTTGTTTCAGTGCTCGGTTTATTTAAGTAGCCACGCAGCCGGCACTGACCAGGTGAAAATTGCCTTTCTTGTATCCCGTCTCGCTGGTAAAGCTTTGCTTTGGGCCAGCGCCACCTAGGAGGAGCTTAACATGAAGCCCTTCTCGGAATACCTAAAGCACTTCAAGGTGGTGTTTCAGCATCCCCGAGGGGGGCTCACAAAGGGCGACCTGCATGGTTTGAGGCACAAAACAACACGTCTGTGAGAAAGACCACGCCCAAGCCGGATGAGCAGGTGTTGTGCCTGACTGCAGTGGATGTGAGGAAAACTCTGCGCAGAGTCAACCCACGGAAAGCTGCAGGACCAGACAGCATCCCCGGCAGAGTGCTCAGAGAGTGTGCAGACCAGTTGACAGATGTTCTCACGGACATCTTCAACGTCTCCCTGTGCAGCTCCACTGTCCCAACGTGCCTCAAGACCACCACCATCGTCCCCGTGCCGAAGAAGTCCACGGTGTCCTGCCTCAATGACTACCGTCCCGTTGCTCTCACGCCCATCATCATGAAGTGCTTCGAGAGGCTAGTCATGAGGAACATCAAGACCCAACTGCCCTCTTCATTGGACCCCCTGCAATTTGCATATCGTCCCAACCGCTCCATGGATGATGCCATCACCACCACCCTTCATCTCTCCCTTACCCACCTGGAGAAGAAGGACACCTATGTCAGAATGCTGTTCATAGACTTCAGTTCAGCATTCTACACCATAATCCCACAGAATCTCACCAAGAAGTTAAGCTTGCTGGGCCTCAACACCCCCCTCTGTAACTGGATCCTGGACTTCCTGACGGGGAGGCCCCAGTTAGTCCAGTTCGAGGACAGCATCTCCAGCACCATCACAATAAACACTGGGGCACCCCAGGGCAGTGTACTGAGTCCTCTGCTGTTCACCCTGCTGGGTTAGGGTTAACCCACTAACCCACTCATGACTGTGTTGCGAAACACAGTTCTAACAGCATCATAAAGTTTGCTGGGTCTCATCAGCAAAGGCGACGAGTCAGCATACAGAGAGGAGGTGCAGCAGCTGACAGACTGGTGTACAGTCAACAACCTTCACTGGAATGTAGAGAAGACCAAGGAAATGGTTGTTGACTTCAGGAAAACAAGACACAACCACTCTCCGCTTAACATCAACGGCTCCTCTGTGGAGATCGTTAAGAGCACCAAGTTCCTTGGTGTCCACTTAGCGGAGAACCTCACCTGGTCCTTGAACACCAGCTCTACAGCCAAGAAAGCCCAGTAGCGTGTCCTATAGAGGGACCATAGAGAGCATCCTGAGCAGCTGAATCACTGCCTGGTTTGGGACCTGCACAGCCTCTGACCGCAAGACCCTCCAACGCATTGTGAGGACAGCTGAGAGGATCATCGGAGTCTCTCTCCCCTCCGGCATGGACATTTACACCACCCGCTGCATCCGCAAAGCAACCAGCATTGTGGATGACTCCACCCACCCTTCACACAGACTGTTCTCCCTCCTGCCATCAGGAAGAAGGTACCGCAGCATCCGGTCCAACACGACCAGCCTCTGCAACAGCTTCTTCCCCCAAGCCATCAGACTTCTCACCTCAACTCAACTTCTGAACTGATGTCTTTTCAGCTACATGCACACTCTCTCTCTCTCAAGCATTTTGCACAAATAACTTTACTACCTCACTGGACTCAATATTTATACACACTGCATAATTTGCACACTACCCCTAATTATTTATTGTTCTCTGTCTGTACTGTGTTGTGTTGTCTGTCCGCACTTGTTTGTGTTGCACTTGTGTCTTGTATGCACTGTCTGTGTTGCACCATGGTCCTGGAGGAACGTTGATTCATTTCACTGTGTACTCTGTATGTAGCTGAAATGACAATAAAGCTCACTTGACTTGACTTGATGTGGCTGGAGCAGGGCAGCAGGTCGGCAGCCCACTATGCGCTGGAGTTCCGCTCGTTGGCTGCGCTTAGTGGGTGGAGTCACGTTGCACTGGTCGCCCTGTTCCACAACGGGTTGAACCCCCGTTTGCAGCAAGAGTTGGCGTGCTGAGGCGAGTCTCTTGAGCTGGATGAGCTCATGGCACTCACCATCTGGCTCGACCAGCTCTCAAGTCGCCCTACCCCCACCAGGCCCCGGGGTGCTGGGGGGCCAGTAGCTGATGGAGAAGGGCCAACCAAACCTGTAGCTCCTAGCCATGCCCTTTTTTATGTGAACCTTGAATAAAACTGAACTAAAATGAACATCTTGTCATTTTTGTTCTTTTTTGTAGATAACTGTCTGATCTGGAGATAATGTTTCTAAATTTGCTCCACTCATATATAAAACGGTTTCGATAGAAAAAGTGAATCGGACCAAATGCTTTCCTGCTGCTTTAAACAGCTTGAAACAGTGTTGTTAAGTGAATCCTTTAACTTTTGAATGAAATGAGGTTCGTTCCTTCAAAACTTTTTTCTTCAATATCTAGTCATTTTTGTTCTTTTCTGAGATAATTGTCTGATCTGGAGATAAGTATTCTGAACTTGCTTCTTTCATTATGAATAATGGTTTCTGATGAAGGCAAAGCGGACCAAACGCTCTCCTGCTGCTTTAACGGCTTGAAGCAGTGTTGTGAACGGAATACTTTAACTTTTGAATTAATTGACGTTCATGCACAAAGCATTGCACTAATAACTTTACTTTACTACCTCACTGGACTCTATTTATTACACATTGCACAATTTGCACACTACCGTCAATTATTTATTATTCTCTGGTCTGTACTGTGTTGTGTTGTCTGTCCGCACTTGTTTGTTTGTGTTGCACTTGTGTCTTGTATGCACTGTCTATGTTGCACCAGGTCCTGGAGGAACGTTGTTTCGTTTCACTCTGTACTCTGTATGTAGTTGAAATGACAATAAAACCCACTTGACTTGACTTGACTTGTTTTCTGGGCTTGGGCTGCTTGCATAGCCGTGGGCAAGGAAGGGAATGGGATAAAGCGCACCCCCCTGGAGAATCTATGATCATCATTATCACCGTATGCCCTCCAGATTTGGGCAAGTTGGTGATAAAATTGACCGCAAGGTGGAACCATGGACACTCGGGCACAGGCAAAGGCATCAGTTTGCCCAAGGGGAGAGTTTTGGGGGTCTTGCCCTGGGCACAAGTACTGCAAGAGGCCACCACGGAGTGGACGTCCGCACACATACTCTCCCACCAGCACTTAGGGGAGAGGAGGTGGAAGGTGCGGCTCTCCTGCGGGTGGCTGGATGACAGGAAGGAATGGGCCCAGGTAACCAGACGCTCTCGGAAGGGCATAAGGATGTAGGTCTTGTCGGGGAGACAAGTGGCAGGTACAGATGTGTGCGATGTCCATATCCTACCAGATAGCATGGATGGACACGGTTCAGGGCAAAATTAGTTCAGGGGTGGTTTCTCCGCTTTCTTCATCTTGGTGGACGCTGTAGTGTTACAGGAACCTGGCCGGTAAGGGATGGAGACGCAGAAAAGTGAAAAGAAGAGAGACCACCTAATCTTTTGTGGATTCCGAATTTGGCTTGATGCAGAAGTTCTTGTGGACGGAGACCACTAAAAAGGGCTTAGCAGCGCCCTCTAACCAATAAGTCGAGTGTGGCCTGGACCTTGGCCTGATCCATCTGAACGCCGTGCTCGCTGATGATGTAGCCCAGGAAACTGAACTACAATAGATGGAATGCACACTTTTCCAACTTGGCATACAGCTGGTTGGCCCTGAGGGTGGTCAGGACCTGGCAGACGTGCTGTATTGAAACCATGGTTCCCACAAAGTGCTGCAGAAATGATCCAAACCAGAAACCCTGGATCAACTGTGATGTTTGGCCCATGCTACGTGCCCGCTCCACTGCATTTCTCTCAGGCAACGCTAAAGACTACAAAAGGGCCAGATACAACCTGCGTAGATCTATCAGACAGGCCAAGACACAGTACAGGCTGAAGCTGGAGGGATGCTACACCTCTGCAGACTCCCGCCACATGTGGCAAGGACTGAGACACATCACAGACTATCAACAGAGGAGCAGAGAGGCCACAACCAGCCACACTACACTACCAGACGAGCTACAGGAGTACTATGCTCGATTTAAGGCCCTCAACCCCGACAGACAGGATGTGTGTAAGGCTCTGAAGAGAATAAACCCACGGAAGGCAGCTGGCCCAGATAACATCCCCAGGCGTGCACTCAAGGTTTGCTCATTGGAGCTGGCTGGTGTGTTTGTGGACATATTTAACCTGTCCCTTGCACAACCTTTCATGCCATCTTGCTTTAAGACCACAACCATCGTTCCCCTCCCTAAGAAAAGTGTCGTGACCTGCCTGAAAGACTTTCGCCTTGATGCATTCACCCCAACTGTCCCATCCCAGACACTCTAGATCCACGTCAGTTTGCATACCATCAGAATTTATCCACTGATAACGCAGTCAACACTGCCATTCACACAGACCTCGCACATCTTCAGGGCAAGAACACATATGTGAGAATGCTGTTTATCGACTACAGCTCAGCATTCAACACCAAACTGGCAGAAATGCTCCTCACCCTCGGACTGACGCCCACCCTCTGCAACTGGTTGCTGAACTTTCTGATGGAAAGACCCCAGTCGGTCAGAATCGGAAATCACACATCCAGCACAAGAACTGTTAGCAGATCGTCTGGAAGTCCCAGCAGTGGTTGTATTTTCTGAGAAGGCTGAGGAAATTTGCCATGTCCGCCAAAATTCTCAGCAGCTTCTACAGGAGTACAATCGAGAGCGTTCTCACCAGCTCCATCACGGTCTGGTTCGGAAACTGCACCATTCAAGACAGGAAGGCTCTCCAGCGTGTGATCAAGACTGCACAGACCATTTCTGGAGCAGCCGTCCCTTCACTGCAGGACAACTACAAGACCAGGGTCATCAGGATAGCCCACAGCATTATCAGGGACAGTACATACCCAATTGGGGGACCAGGACACTATCTTCCTATCAGGCCAGGATATGTGGGGGTTGTGTTTAGAGAGCCAAGGGATTCTGAGGATAATGGCATAGTCTGAGGTAGGGAGTACGAGGAAAACCGCCTCCTCGGAGTGTAACCAGCTGGCTGACCGCCAAACAGGTGCTGTGACGTGCGTGATCGGGGCAGGTCCCAAGGGCTGGCCAACCAGGGAGGTTATCCGGAAGGCTTGTAGTAGTGGCCTGACAGTGATCCCCAGCTGCATTCACTTAGGGCTGATATGCAATCTGCTCTGAATAGACCCAGAAACTGGCAACATGATAGACCTGGAGACCCTGGTGGGGACACTCACTGCATTAATGCGTAGACTCTAGAGTGCACACTCTCCAGGAGCTTGGACATGAATTCTCCATGGGCAAGGTCTGCACTCACGTAAAAAGTGGTTTGAGCCTCCGCAGTAAAAACACAGATCCTTGCGTGCCCTCCGCTGGTGTTCCTCTGGAGAGAGGTGGCTGGAGCCCTCCTCTATGAGTTCAGAGGTGGAGAGAACCAACTGTGGGTGGTAGTGGTCTGGACTGAGATGGGGTCTTGGTCTGGGGTTGGGACCTGAGCATGGCTGGGCGACTGAGGAGTTGGTCAAGCCGGATAGCCAGGGAGATGAGCTGGTCGAGATTCAGCTTATCATCTCGGCATGCCAACTTCCTTTGCCCCTGGGGATTCAACCCGTTGCGGAACAGGGCCATGAGAGCCGCCTGATTCCACACGGAAATCCAGCGAGTAGTGAGTGACGGAGCGATTGCCCTGCTCCAACCTATGAAGGTTGGTTGCCCTTAGAGAGCCCTTCCCTGGAGTGTTGGAACACTTTTGGAATTCCTTAACAAAGTCCATGAAGGACTTATCTTGAAGCTCAAAACACCGAGCACTGCAGTAAGAACCCCTCACTGAGCTTTGGATAGGCAGACTATGCATCCGGTTTGCACATCGGATACGAACCAGAGACCTGGGTGACTTGGCTGAGGAAACTAGGGGGCTCCAACAAAGCCTGTACCAGCTTTGTGAGCTCCTGAACACCGCCCACTAGTTGGGCGACTTGATGTTGCTGGCCAAACAGTGTAACGTAACTAGAAACAACCAAACAGAACATAACTAGGGACACAGCAAACTAAGACAGAACTGGAAAGCAAAATGTAACGTCACAAATCCAACTGGGCAACACAACACACCTGGGACTGAGAGGAAGCTGAGCGAGACACAGGGGAAAACCAACTAAGACTACTGAGCCTAGTTCAGGAGGGAACAAAGGGAGAACCAAAACACGAAGCAGAGCTCCGGCGGGTCAGAAAACAAAACACGAAGCAGGACTTTGGCTGAGCAATGAACAAAAACACGAAACAGGGCTTCGGCTAAACAGGGGACAAAGGCTAAGGCAGGACAAAAAAACAAAACAAACAGGGATACAAGGCCAAACAAGAGATCAAGGTTGCCGCAAACGAGACAGGACAGGAAACGCCAAGTCCAGAATGCTTTTCCTTGTGCAGACCATGGAACGCAGTGTTACAGAGGCTGTAACAGAGCTAACTCATGGTGAAGTGCATGTTTGGTGCATGGGCTTATGAAGCCATAGTCCCAGGTGTTGTGAATGAGTCTAACCAGTCTAGTTTTTAAAACTTGGCCTTTAGCAAAGGTTCGATATACATGTGTTCCCTAGGTTTAAAAAATGTGGAAGTTGGTATCTTCATCTGGTGTTGTTAATCTTTCAGCTGGGTTTACCCAGTTACACTTATGAATCGTCAATTCAGGTGCTGACAGTATAATGTCATACACAGTCCGTCTAGCATTGGTCAAAACAAATGAACTGGAGGTTAGCAAAGAATGCAGGGCATGATTGGTGCATAGGTTTACCTTATGACTGGTGTTTTAAGTGGCTAGGTGGCATCCCGATTTTGGGATTTCAAATCAAAATCAAAATCAAATTTTATTTGTCACATACATAGTCATACACAGTATAACTTGCAGTGAAATGCTTTTATGACAGTCTGCCCACATCAAGCTATACAATAAAAATCTACATTTAAACTTAACTAAACCTTAACTTAATGAAGTAAAGTGCAAAAGTGCAAAAGAAAAATAAAATAAAAATGAAGAAAATAAAAATAGAATAAGTTACATTTAAGTTAAAGAATAAAATATAAAAATATGAAAATATAGAAATATAAGCAAAAAAAATACAGAATACAAATATACAAATATATATATATATATATATATATATATATATATATATATATATATATATATATATATATATACACATATGTACATATTTATCTGTATGTGAGTGTATGTGTGAGTTAAAAAGAAATATTTTCATTGTTGTCCGTAGTGTGTTTTCCGCGAGCCATGGTTGTGTATTGTAGTGAGTGAGGGTCCAGTTTGTGTATGTAGATACTTTAATTTAGTGTCCTAGTCCCTGTCCCCATTCAGGGCACGGATGGCTTGTGGAAAGAAGCTCCTCCTCATTCTCTCTGTGTTAGCCTTCAGGGTTCTTAAGCGTTTCCCCGAGGGCAACAGAGAGAACAGTCCATTGTTGGGATGACTGGGGTCCTTCACAATCTTCTTGGCCTTGGTCCAACACCGCTTCTTGTAGATGGACTGCAGGTCAGGAAACTCCATCCTAGTGATTCGCTCTGCTGAACGTCTCACTCGTCGTAGCGCTTGCCTGTCCTGCTTGGTGCTGTTCCCAAACCAGACTGTGATGTTCCCCGTGAGGATGCTTTCGATGGTGCAGGAGTAGAAGGATCGTAGTACCTTGGAGGGCAGTCTGAAGTCCCTCAGTCATCTCAGGTGGTATAGGCGCTGATGAGCCTTCTTCGTTATGGTGTTGATGTGGCAACTCCATGACAGGTCCTGAGAGAAGGTATTTGAAGCTTCCTACCCTATCCACCGCCGTTCCACTGATGTGGACAGGTTGGTAGCTCCTCTGCTGTTTCCTGCTAAAGTCCACAATCAGCTCCTTCGTTTTGCTGGCATTTAGCTGGAGATTATTATCCTGGCACCAGTTCTCCAGGGTTCTAATCTCTTCCAGGTAGGCCTTCTCGTTATTTCCTGAGATCAGGCCCACCACAACTGTGTCGTCAGCAAACTTAATGATGTTGGTGGAGCTGGAAGTGGCTTTGCAGTCTGAGGTGTACAGCGAGTACAGCAGAGGGCTAAGGACACAGCCCTGAGGGGCTCCGGTACTGAGGGTGAGGGTGGGTGAGACATGCTTGCCTACCCGAACAGCTTGTGGTCTGTTAGTCAGGAAGTTGGAGATCCAGTCACAGATGGATGGGTGGAGACCTAGATCTTCCAGCTTTGTGGTGAGTCTTGAGGGAATAATAGTGTTAAATGCTGAACTGTAGTCCACAAACAGCATTTTAACATAATTACCCCTCCCAGCATCCAGATGTGTCATCGATGTGTGGAGAAGGTGAGCGATGGCATCATCTGTGGAACGGTTTGGACGGTATGCAAACTGAAACGGGTCCAGGGTGTCGGGCAGCGTGGATGTGATGAAGTCTCTCACCAGCTTCTCGAAGCACTTCATCACGACTGATGTGAGGGCGACTGGGCGGTAGTCGTTGAGGCAGGCTGGCTGTGGTTTCTTCGGGACAGGAACGATGATGGACTGTTTGAAGCACGATGGAACAATCCCCTGCGTCAGTGAGAGATTGAAGATGTCCGTGAATACCGGGGCTAGCTGATCTGCATAGGCTTTTAGGACTCGACCACAGATGCCATCGGGTCCCGCAGCCTTCCTGGTATTCACTCTTCTGAACACCCGCCGTACATCTCTCTCTGTGATGGTGAAGGCTCTTTGTTCTCTGACGTGCTCCTCTATATCAGCTGTGCCGGTGTCACTGTAGTTAACGTTGCCGGCTGCAGCATCAAAGCGAGCATAAAAGGTGTTTAGCTCGTTCGCCAGAGATAAGTCTGCACTTCCCAGTCCACAGGGTGGGCTCCTATAGTCCGTTATTGTTCTCAGTCCCTGCCACAGGCTGGTCGTTTTGCTGGAACTGGGACTCTAGTTTCCTTCCGCAGGTGATGTGTTGGTGAAAGTTCGCTGCCACACTTTTGAGGTTGGCGTTGTTAAAATCCCCAACAACAGTGAGTGCAGCGTCCTTATGGTGGGTTTGGATCTGTGTGAGTGTGTCGTGAAGCTCACACAGCGTGGTGTCCTTCTGCACATCGGGTGGAATGTACACTGTACAGACGATGACCGAGGTGAATTCCCGAGGAAGATAGAAGGGACGAAACTTTAGGGCGAGCAGCTCCAGGTTTGGTGTGCAGGAGCGTACGAGGGTCACAACATTAGCACTGTCGCACCACTTGTTGTTCACCATGATACATACTCCACCACCTCTTGACTTCCCCGACTCCACGGTTCTGTCCATGCGATGTACCGTGAAGTACTCGGCCGGCTGGCTGGCATGGTCCGGTATCGCTGGGTTCAGCCATGTCTCGGTGAAACAGAGGAGGTTGCAGTCCCGAATGTCTCTCTGGAACTTGATTCTGGCCCGGAGGTCGTCAAGTTTGTTGTCTAGAGACTGGACGTTGGCTAGGAGAATACTAGGCAGAGGTGCCCTGTGTGCCCTGGCTCTCAGTCTGTCTCTGATGCCGGCTCGCTTTCCTCGTTGTCGCTTCTTGTGGAGTTCGGCGTCCCGTCCTCTGTCCTCCTTCAGGATTTCTCTCGGCCAGCTTGGATCCGGAGTTAGCAGCGATTTAAGGTGAGTGAATTGTAAATTAACAGAAAGAAGAGTCTCTCGGTCATATACAATACGAGCCATGATGAAAAGGGTTGAATAAAATAGCTAAAAACACTAAATTTAACTAAAAAAAAGCTAGATGTGGTCAGAGCAGTCGTTACGGCGGCCGTCGTCAGCGGCGCCATCTTGAACAGGATTTTAATACTGCTGTTATGTGAGCTGTGCTAATGGCTCTTTTCCCTCCCTTTAACTCTCTAGGCTAGGTGTTTTACCTCTTAGCAGAATTGCAGTTTGTTTTTGTTTACCTCATGTCCTTATGGAGTTATGGAGTCTGCCTCACATTGTTCTTTTGTGGAAGTACAAAGTAAAAGACTGTTCTGTTGAACAACGGAAGGTGATTCACTGAATCCCTGCGGTAAACGGCTGTACGTCATTTGTGTACCTCCATACGGGAAAGCAAATAGGTACCTGTATTGTTCATGCAATGGTACACTAAAGAATGCTGAGCACAGATCTATTACAGTGTAATACCTGGTGTCAGGATGTTGGAAAGCAGTGTATGTGAATCAGGAATCACTGGTGTTTCAGCCTATATTTATTATTTATTTGCATACAGTAAAGTTGGTTTAGCATCCATACATGCTTATACTCCAACAAATATGGTGTATGTTTTGAATGGGTTTTGGTCTGTAACTGCCGTGGCAGTAATTTCAAAAATGTATTGTTTGATGAAAGTATCTTATTATACGGAACAAGGTCCCATCGAGAAAGAGACAATTTTACCCCAAAACCAGGACAGGACCGGTAAATGCAGGACAGTTCACAACCATAGGCTAAAATGTTCAAACTGTTCTAAACTCTTCTATTTAATATTCTGTTTAATGATAATGATGGACAGGACTGCTGGTTATCAATAATTAGCTTCCTTTTGTGTGTTTTAGGATATGGACTGTGTAATTGCCCAATTTTCTGGAGACAGTAAACAGGCACACTCGGTTCGCAGTTACTACAGTTTATTAACAGCATGTGATAAAAAGGCATAAAAGATATACAGCACCTATCAAAGAGGATAATAAGAAACAGCAGTTGTGTTCAGCAAAGCAACGCAAATACCCAAGTCAGATTCACACACAGTTCTAGCCTACACCTACAGAACTATTCAGCTCTAGCAGGAAACCAGTTATACCATTATGTCAGGCAGTGGACATATCCCCAAAGCTGAGCTCCAACCAGAGGCTAAGGAGAATCCTATTTTATATAGAGATACGGGCAGCGACTAACTTGAGTCTTTGCATGAGAGGAGGGACCATGGTTGGCCATGACTCTCCCCCTCCCCATCAGACAGGCTGCTTTCTCACTAAATTACCAAGTGTGTGTGTGTGTGTGTGTGTTTTGAAGCTGCTTTGCATGAGTTGCTACACAAAATAATGTAAATCTGTTACCCTAGGTAGTTGTATATCACCAGCGACAACATCCTGAGATATAGTGGTTATATATCACCAGTGACTATATAACAATATTTACATTTACGGCATTTAGCAGATGCTCATGGTATTCAAAAGAGGAAATGTCCAGATTAAAAAAAGAGATCTGGTTAAGGCAGCCCCTGCCAGTCCTTCGTGGAGAGTGAGAAAAGGCAAAAGGCAGCTGGAGTTGCAGAGTTGTCTGGGGTGATCCATGTCTCAGTCAGAGCCAGGAAGTTTAGAGGCCAAACAGAAGCAAAATCTGAAATTAAATTTGCCTTCTGCAGACTGGCAATTCCAGAGTCCCCCAGTCACCATCACCTTGGTATTAGAACAAGGTTGGTAAATGAGGTTACTGGAATTGCGGTGTCTGCACCTCCAGCTGCTGTCAGAAGTGCGAGATATAGTAGTGGTTGCTGTGGCGTAACAGATAACACCACTACCTGCCAGGGAGCTACCACACCATGTGGGAGACTGGGGTTTAAGTCCTGGTCTGGGTGACTATGCTGCGCTACACCAATAAGAGTCCTTGGGCAAGATGGTGCCGCGGAGGTGGCAACCTATTGCAGCAGCTCCTGCTCACTTCTTTTTCAGCTTTTTCTAACTTTTTTCCTATTTTAAAGTTTTAAGTTAAGTTTTTGGTAGTTTTAGTGTTGCTAACTTGACTCTAGGCACAATGGACACTAAAAGCGTGGTGCTTGTTCTGGAGACATCCCCCGCGAGCTACGGAGGAGGAGGCGGGGGGGTAGGGCTGGAGCTCTGTGTCGCACTCCACTGAGGAGCCAATCAGACCGCAGAACTCCGGCAGGAGCCAATAGCGTTACAGCTGGCAGCTAGCTGTCAAAATAAAAGTCCTGTAGCGCTGTGAGGCTTCCCTAGTTTCACTGTTACCTTTCCCTGATCACAAACCCAGAACACTTCCCTTCAGTTAAATTCAATCCAAATTCTTTGCAGACATCCACGTTCAAGCCTCTTTAGAGCAGCTCGTGGCAACAATAGTCAGACGGTACCAGGATGGAACAGTTGGAACTGGACATCTCAGTGCATAGAAAAGAGACAGTAAGAAAAGGATTGGGTGTCATCCTGAAAGTACCAAGAACCAATTGGAAGTTTTAACAATGTTGCAGATGTCAAGTCAAGTCAGATTTATTTGTATAGCTTTTTTACAACTGTTGTCGTCACAAAGCAGCTTTACATAAATAGTGATTAATAAAAGACAGAGACAAAGAAGAAAGAAGAAAATAACGTAAGACATGATGGATCAAAGACCCCCACAGATGTGTGCATCAAACGAGAGAACAGAGGCAAACAAAAACCTGTGTTTGTTACGATGGTTTTGAGCCGATGCTTTTATGGTGTAAATTTGAAGGACAGAAAAGTGAATAAGTCTAAGTAAATAGTAATGGGCCCAGGACTGAGCCAGGATGGGCTTCATGACTGCTGATTTAAGTGTAACCCCTATCCCCAGGTGAATTGGTAAAAATAAGGGCCTGAATTCAATCTATTCTTCCCTTCTCTCCGTTCGGAACAATTAAATATAACAAATGGAAGTGTTAGAGACAATAAGAAGGCTACTACAAACATATGCAAAAATAGACATTAGACATTTACTGAGTGCTTTCTTTGTTGTGCTATACACAAGATTAGCAGGATTCAGTCTACAATAACAGTTCTTTAACTATAGTGCAGTTAAGTACAATTTTAATATGCAAAATAAGCTAAGAAACAACAAAATGTAAATGTATAAATTTACACTAATTCTGGAATTTCACACTTTGTAGAATTACCCTGTTATCTTTTTTATAACTACACTGGATGCAGAATTACACCATATGTATACACCCTTTTATATAGAATTCTCAGTTAGCTTTTATATAACTATCCTTTTTTTTTATAACTGTGCCTTTTAAAGAACTGGAAATAGGATTTCACCTTTTAAAACCTCCCTTGGTTTATTGTAACCACGTACTTCAGCTTCTGCTACAAAATTGTACCCTTAAGAAAAATTGTTTGTAATAGGAAATTACCACCTTAAATTGAATGTGTGGGCCCACTTTCTTAAACACTCCAAACTAACTAAATATGAAAAGAGCCTGCACAGCTCCCTTAAAGCCTTCTTGCATGAAAACACAGAAAATAAATGAAATATGTACCCTGTAGCCAATGCTGAGGGAAGAGGTCATTATGGACAGTACTGGTTCTATGACCCTAGGCAGAACCGGTTTAAACAACTGTGTTAGAACAGGATCTAGTACACATGAGAATGACTTTGATGAGCTAATTATGCTAACCAAGTCCTTTTCAGTAACTGCATGGAAATACTCTAAGTGTGCATTAAAGCTGTGCACCATTCACCAACATTAACTGCAGTGGATAGGGACTGGCTATTCATTTGTAGTTGAATATTTAGCTGAGTGAGCTTTAATGAGTGTCTTTCTATATTGATTAAGGCCGTCCTTCCAGACACAGTGGAACTCCTCTAGTTTGGTCGTCTGCTGTTTCCGCTCTAGTTTCCGCACCGTTTGTTTTAAGGTAGGAGTTTGATCACCGCGGTGCGAGCCTTTACTGCCTCAGGTGTGAGTGTGAGTGTGAGAGTGTGTGTGTGAGTGTGAGTGTGTGTGAGAGTGAGTGTGTGTGTGTGTTGTGGTGGAAAAATCGTGACAGAAATGAAAAGCTGAGTCTTTGAGTCTCTCAGGATCAAAGTGAGTAACACTTTTTTTGGAGTAAGACAATGAATCTTCCTCAGTGCAGAACAGTTTCTCAGAGTCTTTATACCCTCAGCCTCACCTTGGTTATGCTACAATTATCAGTCCATTCCCTTATGTGGCTAGAGGTAAAATCATCACTGTATAACATATTTACTCTTTTGCTACCTGTTAGCAGTGTTCGGGCACATTCCGTCCCCAGTGCACCCCCCTCACACCGGCCTTGACCGATTTCGGCCAGTATATCTTTGCAGCCGGAGGTGAAAGAGGAAGAGAGGAACAGGAAGTGTCTGCTGCCTGTACAGAGAGTTTGAAAACGAACAATTCTAGTTACACATGTATACATAACTATGGGCACAGCAAACTAAGACAGAACTGGAAAGCAAAACGGAATGTGACAAATCCAACTGGGCAACACAACACACCTGGGACTGAGAGGAAGCTGAGCGAGACACAGGGGAAAACCAACTAAGACTACTGAGCCTAGTTCAGGAGGAAACAAAGGGAGAACCAAAACACGAAGCAGAGCTCCGGCGGGTCAGAAAGCAAAACACGAAGCAGGACTTTGGCTGAGCAATGAACAAAAACATGAAACAGGGCTTCGGCTGAACAGGGGACAAAGGCTAAGGCAGGACAAACAAAAACAAACCAGGGATACAAGGCCAAACAAGAGATCAAGGTTGCTACAAGTGGGGCAGTGGTGGCTCAGCGGTTAGAGCGCCGGGATATACAGGGTTGTGGGTTCGATTCCCGGGCTCGGCAAGCTGCCACTGTTGGGCCCTTGAGCAAGGCCCTTTACCCTCTCTGCTCCCCGGGCGCTGGAGTTGGCTGCCCACCGCTCTGGGTGTGTGTGTGTACTCACTGCCCCGAACACGTGTGTGTGTGTGTGTGTGAGTGTGTGTTCACTACCAGATGGGTTAAATGCGGAGGACACATTTCGCTGTACAGTGACAAATACGTGCACCTTTACAAACGAGACAGGACACAAAACGCCAAGACCAGAATGCTTTTCCTTAAGCAGACCATGGAACGCAGTGTTACAGAGGCTGTAACAGAGCTAACTCATGGTGAAGTGCATGTTTGGTGCATGGGCTTGAAGCCATAGTCCCAGGTGTTGTGAATGAGTCCACCAGTCTAGTTTTTAAAACTCTGCCTCTGGCAAAGGTTCAATATGCACGCCCTAGGTTTAAAAATGTGGAAGTTGGTACCTTCATCTGGTGTTGTTAATCTTTCAGCTGGGTTTACCCTGTTACACTTATGAATCGTCAATTCAGGTGTTGACAGTATAAGTGTAATATCATCACAAGACGGCCAAAATCGTACTGTTGACATTGAGGTCACTCAAATCCATAGCAAGTATTCTGTTGAACAATGGAAGGCGATTCACTGAATCCCTGCGGTAAATATATATATTTATTTGCATACAGTAAAGTTGGTTTAGCATCCATACATGCTTATACTCCAACAAATATGGTGTATGTTTTGAATGGGTTTTGGTCTGTAACTGCCGTGGCAGTAATTTAAAAAAGTTATTGTTTGATGAAAGTGTCTTATTATACGGAACAAGGTCCCATCGAGAAAGAGACAATTTTACCCCAAAACCAGGACAGGACCGGTAAATGCAGGACAGTTCACAACCATAGGCTAAAATGTTCAAACTGTTCTAAACTCTTCTATTTAATATTCTGTTTAATGATAATGATGGACAGGACTGCTGGTTATCAATAATTAGCTTCCTTTTGTGTGTTTTAAGATATGGACTGTGTAATTGCCCAATTTTCTGGAGACAGTAAACAGGCACACTCGGTTCGCAGTTACTACAGTTTATTAACAGCATGTGATAAAAAGGCATAAAAGATATACAGCACCTATCAAAGAGGATAATAAGAAACAGCAGTTGTGTTCAGCAAAGCAACGCAAATACCCAAGTCAGATTCACACACAGTTCCAGCCTACACCTACAGAACTATTCAGCTCTAGCAGGAAACCAGTTGGACCAGTACGTCGGGCAGTGGACATATCCCCAAAGCTGAGCTCCAACCAGAGGCTAAGGAGAATTCTATTTTATAGAGAGATACGGGCAGCGACTAACTTGAGTCTTTGCATGAGAGGAGGGACCATGGTTGGCCATGACTCTCCCCCTCCCCATCAGACAGGCTGCTTTCTCACTAAATTACCAAGTGTGTGTGTGTGTGTGTGTGTTTTGAAGCTGTAGAAAAGGCTGTGTGTTTCCCCCTGTAGAAAGATGATTTTGCAGCAGCAACTTCCATTCTGAACCTGGAGAGAAGAGACTGATAGGAGTAGAGGTCGGAGTCGTGTTGTGACTTCCTCCACTTCCTTTCAGCCATTCTTAGCTCTCTACGGTTGTTGCGGAGAACATCCGTCAGCAGAGCGAATTTACTGACCCAGAGGAGAAAGGGCAGAGAAGGTCAACAGAGGTGGAGATAGGTGAGAGGAGAGTGTTTGTAGCAGTTTCCAGTGGGAGAGAGGAGAAAGAGTCGAGATGAGGAAGGGTGGTCAGGACAGTTGAGGCGAGAGCTGAGGGGGAAACAGAGCGAAGACTGAGGTGAAGAGTGGAAGAACTTGAGGAAGTAGTGGTTGAAGGAGCAGAGAGGGGGAGTGAGAAGGAGAGAAAGTGGTGATCAGAGAAGTCCAGAGGAGTCACAGCCACGTCCAGAGCAGGGACAGGTCTGCTGAAGATCAGGTCCAAAGTGTTCCCTGCTCTGTGTGCTGGTGCAGACTGGCTGGACATGAGATCAAAGGATGATAGCAATACAAGAAGACATGATGACTGGAGCTTCTCTGATGGAAGGTTGAAGTCGCCAAGTAGTTGTCTAGGGTGATCCATGTCTCAGTCAGAGCCAGGAAGTTTAGAGACCAAACAGAAGCAAAATCTGAAATTAAATTTGCCTTCTGCAGACTGGCAATTCCAGAGTCCCCCAGTCACCATCACCTTGGTATTAGAACAAGGTTGGTAAATGAGGTTACTGGAATTGCGGTGTCTGCACCTCCAGCTGCTGTCAGAAGTGCGAGATATAGTAGTGGTTGATGTGGCGTAACAGATAACACCACTACCTGCCAGTGAGCTACCACACCATGTGGGAGACTGGGGTTTAAGTCCTGGTCTGGGTGACTATGCTGCACTACACCAATAAGAGTCCTTGGGCAAGACTCCTTACATTGCATTGGTCCACCTCTGTAATATGAGTAACCTTGTAAGTTGCTCTGGATAAGAGCCATACATGTAAATGTAGTTGTATATCATCAGTGACTACACAACAAGATACAGTAGTTGTATATCACCAGTGACTACACAAGATATAGTAGTTGTATGTCAGAAAATATTATGCAGAAACAAAGGGTTTGCTTACATTTCACAACTATTTAATCAAGCTACTTATTCTGAGAAGATTGTGAAAGATGATTTTCTCAGAATGTACTTGCGAAAACAAGAAGTGTATAGCACAAGAGTGCTCCGGTATAAGAAAGGGGTGCAAAAACACATAGGGTGCACCAAGATCTCACTAGACGAATGTATTGAACACACTTTTTACATTTATCATGCACAATCCCCTGCACGTACACATAACCACACCCTATTTGTGTAGGATTGAGGAGCGCCAGAGTGACTGGCTCTTTACATATGCATATGAATTAATAAATGATAAACAAAACATATGATTCCAACAACTCTGTGCATCTTTTGAGAAATTCTTCTAACAGTGTACATTGCCAGTGACTAAAAAATGAGCTACAAAAACTTTACAAACAATACAAAAAATGTCCCACAACATGCAAACCCTTGAATATGAGTGAAGTCAGGGTCGATCAGTTCACGTCAGGTTTACAGGCCACCTTAAGTTAGACCATATAAGGATGGACCCACACCATCCACACCGGTGCCTCCTGCCAGTGAATAGCGAGTGTCTGCATGTAGTGGTAATACTGTAACTTTGCACAGCTAGTCTATCAGTTTATATGAATCCATACTATTAATGTGTGTGCGTCCCTGGTAGTGAGAATGCCACGAGTGTCTGTTTACATTGTGTCACACCAGCTATATTTTTCTGAGATTTTAACAAGATACAAGAATCATTGAACAATATGAATTATTTTGTCTACACTAGATATAACAATGGTGCCATCACAAATTCCTGACTGAGGACTTTCCTGATCTTATGAATGGAACTCTAACTTACAGACCGGTGCAGAATATACTGCACTTAGGGAAGTGAATTTGGCTTCATGTACACACTTCAAAAACATTATGAAACAACACTGGGTTTTCTACTCCAAAACCAATGATCTGAAGTGGGAACATGTCTTACTCCTAGAAAGGTGTTGTGGTGTTTTACAGACCAGTCCCATCACTGTTGTTAGTGGACTTGTGTATCTTCAATTTATGGTGTTGTTTAGTGCTTTGGTGTTTCTGGAGTTTACTCCGTCGACCAAAACTCTTCTCACAGTCTGAGCAGTGATATGGCTTCTCACCTGTGTGGATGCGCTGGTGTATTTTGAGATTACTCTGATCATTAAAACTTTTCCCACAGTCTGAGCAGTGATATGGCTTCTCTCCTGTGTGAATGCGCTGGTGTTGAATGAGAGTTCTCTGTCGACCAAAACTCTTCCCACAGTCTGAGCAGTGATATGGCTTCTCTCCTGTATGAATGCGCTGGTGTTGAATGAGAGTTCTCTGTCGACCAAAACTCTTCTCACAGTCTGAGCAGTGATACGGTTTCTCTCCTGTGTGAATGCGCTGGTGTATTTTGAGAGAACTCTGATGATTAAAACTCTTCTCACAGTCTGAGCAGTGATATGGCTTCTCACCTGTGTGAATGCGCTGGTGTGTTTTGAGATTACTCTGATCATTAAAACTTTTCCCACAGTCTAAGCAGTGATATGGCTTCTCTCCTGTGTGAATGCGCTGGTGTTGAATGAGAGTTCTCTGTCGACCAAAACTCTTTCCACAGTCTGAGCAGTGATATGGCTTCACTCCTGTGTGAATGCGCTGGTGTTGAAGGAGAGAACTCGGATCATTAAAACTTTTCCCACAGTCTGAGCAGTGATATGGCTTCTCTCCTGTGTGAATAAGCTGGTGTTGAAGGAGAGTTCTCTGTTGACCAAACCTTTTTCCACAGTCTGAGCAGTTATACGGCTTCTCACCTGTGTGAATGCGCTGGTGTATTTTAAGATTACTCTGATGATTAAAACTTTTCCCACAGTCTGAGCAGTGATATGGCTTCTCTTCTAAATGAATGCGCTGGTGTTGAAGGAGAGTACTCTGTCGACCAAAACTCTTTCCACAGTCTGAGCAGTAATATGGTTTCACTCCTGTGTGAATGCGCTGGTGTTGAAGGAGTCTACCCTGTCGACTAAAAGTCTTTCCACAGTCTGAGCAGTAATATGGCTTCACTCCTGTATGAATGCGTTGGTGTCGTTGGAGAGAACTCTGTAGACCAAAACTTTTATCACAGTCTGAGCAGTGATATGGCTTCTCACCTGTGTGAATGCGCTGGTGTTTCCTGAGTGTATCTCTACAATTAAAACTCTTCTCACAGTCTGAGCAGTGATATGGCTTCTCTCCTGTGTGAATGCGCTGGTGTTGAAGGAGAGAACTCTTATGATTAAAACTATTCCCACAGTCTGAGCAGTGATATGACTTCTCTCCTGTGTGAATGCGCTGGTGTATTTTGAGATTACTCTGATTATTAAAACTCTTCCCACAGTCTGAGCAGTGATATGGCTTCTCTCCTGTGTGAATGCGCTGGTGTGTTTTTAGATTACCCTGATGTTTAAAATTCTTCCCACAGTCTGAGCAGTGATATGGCTTCTCTCCTGTGTGAATGCGCTGGTGTATTTTGAGAGCACTCTGCTGAATAAAGCTCTTTCCACAGTCTGAGCAGTGATACGGCTTCTCTCCTGTGTGAATGCGCTGGTGTATTTTGAGATTACTCGGATGTTTAAAACTCTTCCCACAGTCTGAGCAGTGGTGAGTGTTTGTCTTGCCTGTACTTTTCTGCATTTGTCTGCAAGGTGTAGGCGAGGACATTTGCTCAGTATTGAATACTTCTTTGGATGCCATGTTCTTCATCTCATTTAGAAGCTTAACATCTTTGTGAAATCTTCTGATTGTGTGTATTTGCAAAGCTACATTTCAGCCAGGCAGGAAAGTCGACACTGAGCAGGAGAACAACATTCAATCTGGAAAAAAACAAAGAAAAAAAACTAAGCTCAATACAACATACAGGACATTTTTAATTACTGACTTGGGGAACAAAAAACAAGTGTGTGTATGAATTGAAATGGGGTTGAATTGGGTATGAAACAAACCTTTTGATTCAGACTTTCATCATTTCCTCAAACAATGCGCTAATTTTAAGCTTGTAACATCACTACATTCTGAGAGAGAGATTATTTCATCTTTTTTTCATTACCTAATACACCTTAATTCCTGTAAAGACTGTTGGGTATGTCACTGAGTGTTTTTTAGGAGGTTTACTCCAAAGCTCTCAGTGTTTGTCATCAACTACTGTTGTTTTCATTGACTGTTGCACTGGTTATGTGCAGTAGTTGTGCAAACACTCAGTTTTCTGTTTCCACAGCTTCAGAATGGCTTGCTTTTCTCTCAGGCAAAACCTACAGTTGAAACCAAGAGCAGACATCCAGAGATATTAATTAAATCAATCCAACAGGGCAAAGGGAAACATCTGTGACTCATGATATTCCAATATTTCTGCTCACTTAAAAAACAACAACAGTGGGTTAAACAATATCTACCATATTCCAAGTTGTTTAATACATCTTAATATAGAATATCGGCAAATATTGTTTCCCCGTCCTTTATTGTCAAACTTCTTCAGTGTGCAACAAAATATATATATATTTTTTTTTTCCCAGAGGGAACACTGAAAGAAAATCTGGTGACATTTTTTTATTCTGATCTGTTTTATCCCTAAAGCAGTTCGGTTTACTTCGCTTCCTAAAAATATTTTCTTAACTAATAATTGTCTTCAATGACAGTTTGTTTATTATTTTTTATAGGCGCCATCATTTTGTTTTTACAATTTACAAGCAATAAAAGAAAATGCAAAAAAGTGTTTGATTGCAGTTCCTGCTCAAGGTGGCACAACCAGTTATAAAGATGGATGAGCAATTTTTTTTTCACTTGATAAGGGTGTTAAATACATTCTTACCCTCTGTTTTGTGATCACTATCTCACAAGGTGAGAAACCTCCCCTTCTTTTGAACAGTTGTAATCTTACCAACAACCTAATTGAGTTTGAAAGGTTTGAAAGTGCAAAAGACCATCTCCCTCACCCTGGCTCTCTCACCCCTGCCCTCCTAATCTCACACTCAATCAGCAGGACCCTGCAATGCTCTTCAGGACACAAAAGGTGAGAACAGCCCCGGGCCAAAATTACCCTCACAATCCAGTGTGAAGCATTGTTGTAATTAAGTGGCACTCATCTTCACAGATTTCAACAAATCAGTGCTCACATGCTTCAGGTCCTCAACTACCATCCTAAAACTGACCCCCCCTTTAAACAGAACTTTACGAACACCCTTAGTGTGACCCAAAACTCATTCTGTATCAAAATACATACTTTTCATATAACCCTGAAATATATTAATAACAGACTTTATTTTCTGATATCTGTATATGTACATATTCACATATTCATAGTCTAGTCTGTGTGCACCTAGTACAGTACACTCTCTGTATAGGATTAACCAAATGAACTATCTGCACATTTACATTTAATAAAACTGTACATATTTCAAAAGATCAACAATAAGGATATATTGATTAATGTACTCAACACAGCATGATGACCTCAGGACCTCCTCTGAAGAACAGCTATAACTACCCGCTTATACAGGGTGAGAGACAGGAACAGAGAGAGGCCCATTTCCTGCGGGACCATGACCTTTGGACCAGGGGTCCCTAACTTAAACATACCGAACCCATGAAGTCTGATACCTTATGGATCTCCAGATACTACAGTACAACTCTATTAAACTTGAACAAAGTTGGCAACACTGACCCACAAGCAGGTAGTAAAAAAGAACCCGGTTCCAGAAGCCAGGTACCAGATTTGCTTAATGGAGGAAGAAATAAAGCGGAGTAGAGTAGTGTAGGTAGCAGGTAGTGGTGAAGCACTGTAAGAGTGGAGCACCTCCATACCTTCAACAGTAGAGCTGATGGTGTTCCTCCAGCAGAGCAGTCTGAGCACAGAGGTGTGGACTGCTGATCACAGCTGGATCTGCTGCTTCTCCACTTTACTGGAGACCGGGCTACAGTTAGCCCCACCTTCCATATTCTCCTACAGAGAAGCTCTTCATGGTAAAAGAGCGGCCAGCAGATGTCCAGAGTCCGCTGGATGAAACTATTAGAAGATGTGGATCAATAGATCTCAATGGCTTCGTCTCTGGATCTGAGCAGATACAGTAACCAGCCCTGATCCACCTTAACGCTCAACAGTCTGCAGCTGCAGAGCTCCGGAGCTCCACTGAGGAGCCAATCAGACCGCAGAACTCCGGCAGGAGCCAATAGCGTTACAGCTGGCAGCTAGCTGTCAAAATAAAAGTCCTGTAGCGCTGTGAGGCTTCCCTAGTTTCACTGTTACCTTTCCCTGATCACAAACCCAGAACACTTCCTGTCCATCACAAGAATAGTTCTAGAAAAGAACAGCTGGTAGATTCACATTCACTATTAAGTAAAACCCCTATTCCCAGGTGAATCATAGAAAGGAGAACCAAGAACCATTAGTTTGTTACAGTGGTTTCGAGTCAATGCTTTTACGGTGTAAATTTGAATAACACGGAAATGGCTGTCTAAGTAAATAGTAATGGGCCCAAGATTGAGCCAGGATGGGCTTTAAGTGTAACCCCTATCCCCAGGTGAATTGGTAAAAATAAGGGCCTGAATTCAATCTATTCTTCCCTTCTCTCCGTTCGGAACAATTAAATATAACAAATGGAAGTGTTAGAGACAATAAGAAGGCTACTACAAACATATGCAAAAATAGACATTAGACATTTACTGAGTGCTTTCTTTGTTGTGCTATACACAAGATTAGCAGGATTCAGTCTACAATAACAGTTCTTTAACTATAGTGCAGTTAAGTACAATTTTAATATGCAAAATAAGCTAAGAAACAACATTTCCTAAAATGTAAATGTATAAATTTACACTAATTCTGGAATTTCACACTTTGTAGAATTACCCTGTTATCTTTTTTATAACTACACTGGATGCAGAATTACACCATATGTATACACCCTTTTATATAGAATTCTCAGTTAGCTTTTATATAACTACCCTTTTTTTATAACTGTGCCTTTTAAAGAACTGGAAATAGGATTTCACCTTTTAAAACCTCCCTTGGTTTATTGTAACCACGTACTTCAGCTTCTGCTACAAAATTGTACCCTTAAGAAAAATTGTTTGTAATAGGAAATTACCACCTTAAATTGAATGTGTGGGCCCACTTTCTTAAACACTCCAAACTAACTAAATATGAAAAGAGCCTGCACAGCTCCCTTAAAGCCTTCTTGCATGAAAACACAGAAAATAAATGAAATATGTACCCTGTAGCCAATGCTGAGGGAAGAGGTCATTATGGACAGTACTGGTTCTATGACCCTAGGTGTAATTAATAAAAAAAAACATTCCAATGCATTTATAATAACTATTATTATTATTATTATTATTATTATTATTAATAAGTATAATAAGTATTATAAAGATTGTCTCTTTTGATGTACACATATTCTAGCCAGAACGACCAGAATAAAACCCTTTAATGGAACTCATTCACTGTGTTGTTTGTGATATTATTACAATGTAGTTCTGAATTCTCAGAATTCAAAAACTACATTTAAATGATTTAAAATGTGTAAAAAATGAATAAATAAAATAAAAAATAAATTATCTTCCAATATACACAGAAGAATTTGGAAGAGTGATTTTGTGGTGATCCTGGTAATTAAATAAATGAGCACACAAATGGAGTTGCCAATATATTAAAAACATTGGCATAATATTAGGTATGGGGCATCGAGCATCAAACAGGAGCACAGACAGACATATATTGTTGCTGTTACGCTAAAACGCTAAATATCTTTACCATTTTTTCACTTTTTGGCATAATGTGAATCTACCAGCTGTTCTTTTCTAGAACTATTCTTGTGATGGACAGGAAGTGTTCTGGGTTTGTGATCAGGGAAAGGTAACAGTGAAACTAGGGAAGCCTCACAGCGCTACAGGACTTTTATTTTGACAGCTAGCTGCCAGCTGTAACGCTATTGGCTCCTGCCGGAGTTCTGCGGTCTGATTGGCTCCTCAGTGGAGCTCCGGAGCTCTGCAGCTGCAGACTGTTGAGCGTTAAGGTGGATCAGGGCTGGTTACTGTATCTGCTCAGATCCAGAGACGAAGCCATTGAGATCTATTGATCCACATCTTCTAATAGTTTCATCCAGCGGACTCTGGACATCTGCTGGCCGCTCTTTTACCATGAAGAGCTTCTCTGTAGGAGAATATGGAAGGTGGGGCTAACTGTAGCCCGGTCTCCAGTAAAGTGGAGAAGCAGCAGATCCAGCTGTGATCAGCAGTCCACACCTCTGTGCTCAGACTGCTCTGCTGGAGGAACACCATCAGCTCTACTGTTGAAGGTATGGAGGTGCTTATAGAGAGAGGTGGGGGGGGGGGTTGATTTACATTTACGGCATTTAGCAGACGCTCTTATCCAGAGCGACTTACAAAGTGCTTTGCTATTTACCCAAGAAAACCTTAGCTAGTTAGAATAGACTAATAATTCAAAAGATACCTCTAAGCTTTAGACATTACTAAACACAAGACAATAAGGTGACCATAGTACTCTATTCGCCCAAGTACTCTCGGAAGAGGTGGGTCTTCAGTCTGCGTTTGAAGACAGCGAGCGACTCGGCCGTTCGGACACGCAGGGGAAGCTCGTTCCACCACTTTTGGTCAGGACAGAAAAAAGCCTGGACGCTTGTCTTCTGCAGATTTTGAGGGATGGCGGGTCGAGCCGAGCTGTACTTGAAGCTCGAAGGGCTCTTGGTGCGGATCGGCTTTTGACCATTGCCATCAAGTACGGAGGGGCTGGTCCGTTCTTGGCTTTGTAGGCCAGCGTCAGGGTTCTGAATCTGATGCGAGCAGCAGCTACAGGAAGCCAGTGGAGAGAACGCAGCAGTGGAGTGACATGGCTGAATTTAGGGACATTGAAGATGACCCGTGCCGCTGCATTCTGGATGAGTTGCAGGGGCCTGATGGTGTGCAGAGGGAGACCAGCCAGGAGAGAGCTGCAGTAATCAAGTCTGGACGTGACGAGAGACTGAACAAGCACCTGGGTGGCCTCTCTAGAGAGGAAGGGTGGAATTCTCCGGATGTTGTACAGGAGAAATCTGCAGGACCGAGTTACGTTTGCAACATGACTTGAGAACGATAACTGATCATCCATGACTGCACCAAGGCTTCCAGCTTCTGTAGAAGGAGTGACCAGTGAGTTCTCAAAGGTGATGGCAAGATCATTTTTTGGTCCAGCAGTTCCCGGGATGTACAGCAGCTCCGTCTTGCTGGGGTTGAGTTTGAGGTGGTGAGCCGCCATCCAAGAAGAGACGTCGGCGAGGCATGCTGAGATACGGGCAGAAACCTGTGTGTCAGACGGTGGGAAAGAGAGCATGAGTTGAGTGTCGTCGGCGTAACAATCCATGAGAGGATATCACTTTACAAATCACTTTATCACTTTGCTTCTCTGGTCCACTTTTTCACTGTCTTCACTCCAGGCGTTGCAGATTAAGAGTCGTCCTGCACAACTGCATCTGTATGGAAGCTGGAGACTTGGTTCATCCTGAGGAAAAAGAGGATAAAAGATAAAAGAAAATCTTTTGTAATTCAAAAACTGTCAGTTTTCACCAGTGTTTACAAACTCATTTTCCAAAAGCAAATGACATAAATTTCAGTAATCTGTGTCTGATGAAGACAGTTTCGGTATCATAATCATTTTATTCACCAAGTGTGTTACATATACAAGCAGATTGTCTTGGTGCACACAGGCTAGACTATGAATATGTGAATATGTACATATACAGATATCAGAAAATAAAGTTTATTATTAACAATATATTTTAGAGTTATATGAAAAGTGTGTGTTGTGGTACAGAATGAAGTCAATCAGGTCATTGGTAAGATGGTAATTGTTCAAAAGAGGTTTCTCGCTGTGTAATTGGTGATCTCCTGAAGTTCTTTCCAAACTGAACCTGGATCATTATCAGGAATGTGGCCTTTCAGCCTGTCTGAGTGTTTTCTATTTTCTGCTTTAATCCTTTTCTCCAGTCTGTACCTGGCTTTTTTGTAAAGAATCTCCATACAAAGCGAAATGTTAGTATTAATGTTGTGCTAGAGTTTCTGTATTCTGTATTCGTCACATTAGTTGTTTTCGGATCATCATGTGAGAAGGATAATGAGAACCAGCAGAACCAGAAAAACACAGGGTAAAACATATTTAACATCCTTACACAAATGAATAATGAAAAATAACTACCCATCCATAACTTTAGAACTGGTCATGCCACCTTGAGCAGCAACTGCAATTAAACACTTGTCATGAAATAGAAAATTTTTCTTTATTGCTTGTAAATTGTACAAAACATGATGGTGCTTCACATCATACAGGTACTCAATGTGCTTTACAAACAAATAATAAAGTCTGTCATTGAAGACGATTATTATTTAAGAACATATTTTTAGGAAGCATGGTAAACAATACCATGAAATTGATTTTATTGGTTTACCTTTAGAGGAATTTTATTATAAAGATAATTTAGGGATAACAATTTCACCAGATGTATTTCAATGTTTCCTCTGTAATGTTTCTTCAATGTTTCCACTGCAAAACTGTTTGTTTTATTGCACACTGAATAAGATGAATGAAGAAGATGGGGAGACAATATTTGCTGATATAGTATTCTAGATTTAGATGTGTTAAACAACTTGGAATATGGTAGTTTTTAACCAACTGTTGTTGTTGAGCAGAAATATTGGAAGTCACAGATGTTTCCCTTTGCCCTGTTGGATCGTTTAATAATTAATATCTCTGGATGTCTGCTCTTGGTTTCAACTGTAGGTTGTACCTGGGAGAAAAGCAAGCTATTCTGAAGCTGTGGAAACAGAACATTGAGTGTTGGCACAACTACTGGACATAACCAGTGCAACAGGTGTCCTGAAATAGAAACTACTGAGGTACTAACAACCAGACATGGAACAGGTCAGTCAATGAAAACAACAGTAGGTGATGACAAACACTGAGCGCTTTGGAGTAAAAAACAAAAAGTGACATACCCAACAGTCTCTACAGGGATGTGTTTAAAGATGACTGTAGCTGAAATATAAAGGCTATACTACAAGATACCAACCACTCATTAGCAGTATGAACTGGAAGGCCTGATTGGAATTTGCAAGGAAATCTTAAACTTTGCATGTAGATTTCAGAATGAATTCAGACATCTGCAGAGACATTGTTTCTCTCTCTTAGAATTTAGTGATGTTACAAGCTTAAAATTAGCGCATTGGTTGAGGAAATGTGGAATGTCTAATTAAAATGGTTTGTTTTATTCATACCCCCCATGTACACACACTTGTTTTTTGTTCGCCAAGTCAGTAATTTAAATTTTCCTGCATGTTGTATTGAGCTTAGTTTTTTTGTCTTTGTTTTTTTCCAGAATGAATGTTGTCCTCCTGCTCAGTGTCGACTTTCCTGCCTGGCTGAAATTTAGCTTCGCAAATACACACAATCAGAAGATTTCACAAAGATGTTAAGCTTCTAAATGAGATGAAGAACATGGCATCCAAAGAAGTATTCAATACTGAGCAAATGTCCTCTCTTACATCTCGCGGACAAATGCAGAAAAGTACAGGCAAGACAAAAACTCACCACTGCTCAGACTGTGGGAAGAGTTTTAAACATCCGAGTAATCTCAAAATACACCAGCGCATTCACACAGGAGAGAAGCCGTATCACTGCTCAGACTGTGGGAAGAGTTTTAATCATCAGAGTAGTCTCAAAACACACCAGCGCATTCACACAGGAGAGAAGCCGTATCACTGCTCAGACTGTGGGAAGAGTTTTAATAATCAGAGTAATCTCAAAATACACCAGCGCATTCACACAGGTGAGAAGCCATATCACTGCTCAGACTGTGGGAAGAGTTTTAATAATCAGAGTAGTCTCAAAACACACCAGCGCATTCACACAGGAGAGAAGCCATATCACTGCTCAGACTGTGGGAAGAGTTTTAATCAACAGAGTAATCTCAAAACACACCAGCGCATTCACACAGGAGAGAAGCCATATCACTGCTCAGACTGTGGGAAGAGTTTTAATCAACAGAGTAGTCTCAAAATACACCAGCTTATTCACACAGGAGAGAAACCGTATCACTGCTCAGACTGTGGGAAGAGTTTTAATGATCAGAGTGCTCTCAAAATACACCAGCTTATTCACACAGGAGAGAAGCCATATCACTGCTCAGACTGTGGGAAGAGTTTTAAACATCCGAGTAGTCTCAAAATACACCAGCACATTCACACAGGAGAGAAGCCATATCACTGCTCAGACTGTGGGAAGAGTTTTAATCATCAGAGTAGTCTCCAACGACACCAGCGCATTCACACAGGAGAGAAGCCATATCACTGCTCAGACTGTGGGAAGAGTTTTAAACATCCGAGTAGTCTCAAAATACACCAGCTTATTCACACAGGAGTGAGGCCATATTACTGCTCAGACTGTGGGAACAATTTTAATAATAGGGATACACTCCAGCAACACCAGCGCATTCACACAGGAGAGAAGCCATATCACTGCTCAGACTGTGGGAAGAGTTTTAATAATCAGAGTAACCTCCAACAACACCAGCGCATTCACACAGGAGTGAAGCCATATTACTGCTCAGACTGTGGAAAGAGTTTTGGTCGACAGAGTACTCTCCTTATACACCAGCGCATTCACACAGGAGAGAAGCCATATCACTGCTCAGACTGTGGAAAGAGTTTTAATCGACAGAGTCATCTCAAAATACACCAGCTTATTCACACAGGAGAGAAGCCATATCACTGCTCAGACTGTGGAAAGAGTTTTGGTCGACAGAGTACTCTCCTTATACACCAGCGCATTCACACAGGAGAGAAGCCATATCACTGCTCAGACTGTGGGAAGAGTTTTAATCATCAGAGTACTCTCAAAATACACCAGCGCATTCACATAGGAGAGAAGCCATATCACTGCTCAGACTGTGGGAAGAGTTTTAATAATCAGAATAATCTCAAAACACACCAGCGCATTCACACAGGAGAGAAGCCATATCACTGCTCAGACTGTGGGAAGAGTTTTAATTCTTGGAGTAGACTCCAGCAACACCAGGACATTCACACAGGAGTGAAGCCATATTACTGCTCAGACTGTGGAAAGACTTTTAGTCGACAGAATCATCTTCAGCGACACCAGCGCATTCACACAGGAGAGAAGCCATATCACTGTTCAGACTGTGGGAAGAGTTTTGGTCGACGGAGTAAACTCCAGAAACACCAACACACTATAAAACACCATAAATTGAAGAGACACAAGCCCACTAACATCAGTGATGGGACTGTTCTGTAAAACTCCACAACACCTTTCTAGGAGTAAGACATGTTCCCACTTCAGATCATTGGTTTTGGAGTAGAAAACCCAGTGCTGTTTCATAATGTTTTTAAAGTGTGTACATGAAGCCAAATTCACTTCCCTAAGTGCAGTATATTCTGCACCGGTCTGTAAGTTAGAGTTCCATTCATAAGATCAGGAAAGTCCTCAGTCAGGAATTTGTGGTGGCACCATTGTTATATCTAGTGTAGACAAAATAATTAATACAACCACTATATCTCGTTATGTAGTCACTGGTGATATACAACTATCTCATTGTGTAGTCACTGGTGATATACAACTACTTTATCTCATTGTGTAGTCACTGGTGATATATAACCACTATATCTTATTGTGTTGTCACTGGTGATATACAACTACTATATATCATTGTGTAGTCACTGGTGATATACAACCACTATATCTCGTTGTGTAGTCACTGGTGATACACAACTACTGTATCTTGTTGTGTAGTCACTGGTGATATACAACTACTGTATCTTGTTGTGTAGTCACTGGTGATATACAACATATACTACATTTACATTCATGGCATTTAGCTGACGCTCTTATCCAGTGCGACTTACAAGGTTACTCATATTATAGAGTGTTGGGAGTCTTGCCCAAGGACTCTTATTGATGTAGCGCAGCATAGTCACACAGACCAGGACTTAAACCCCAGTCTCCCACATGGTGTTGTAGCTCCCTGGCATGTAGTGGTGTTATCTGTTACGCCACAGCAACCACTACTATATCTCGCACTTCTGACAGCAGCTGGAGGTGCAGACACCGCAATTCCAGTAACCTCATTTACCAACCTTGTTCTAATACCAAGGTGATGGTGACTGGGGGACTCTGGAATTGCCAGTTTGCAGTGCAGGAGGCAGATTTCATCTCAGCTTTTGTTTCTGCTCGGTCTCTAAACTTCCTGGCTCTGACTGAGACATGGATCACCCCAGACAACTCTGCAACTCCAGCTGCCTTTTGCCTTTTCTCACTCTCCACAAAGGAATGTTATATATAGTTCTGTAGGTGTAGGCTAGAACTGTGTGTGAATCTGACTTGGGTATTTGCGTTGCTTTGCTGAACACAATTGCTGTTTCTTATTATCCTCTTTGATA
This sequence comes from Salminus brasiliensis, assembly GCF_030463535.1. NCBI lineage: Eukaryota > Metazoa > Chordata > Actinopteri > Characiformes > Bryconidae > Salminus > Salminus brasiliensis. The sequence goes on along the minus strand of NC_132878.1, from coordinate 98,685,544 downwards.
GGTGCTGTATATCTTTTATGCCTTTTTATCACATGCTGTTAATAAACTGTAGTAACTGCGAACCAAGTGTGCCTGTTTACTGTCTCCAGAAAATTGGGCAATTACACAGTCCATATCCTAAAACACACAAAAGGAAGCTAATTATTGATAACCAGCAGTCCTGTCCATCATTTTTATTAAACAGAATATTAAATAGAAGAGTTTAGAACAGTTTGAACATTTTAGCCTATGGTTGTGAACTGTCCTGCATTTACCGGTCCTGTCCTGGTTTTGGGGTAAAGTTGTCTCTTTCTCTTTCTGGGACCTTGTTCCGTAATAAGATACTTTCATCAAACAATACATTTTTGAAATTACTGCCACGGCAGTTACAGACCAAAACCCATTCAAAACATACACCATATTTGTTGGAGTATAAGCATGTATGGATGCTAAACCAACTTTACTGTATGCAAATAAATAATAAATATAGGCTGAAACACCAGTGATTCCTGATTCACATACACTGCTTTCCAACATCCCACCTGACACCAGGTATTACACTGTAATAGATCTGTGCTCAGCATTCTTTAGTGTACCATTGCATGAACAATACAGGTACCTATTTGCTTTCCCGTATGGAGGTAAACAAATGATGTACAGCCGTTTACAGTAGGGATTCAGTGAATCGCCTTCCGTTGTTCAACAGAATACTTGCTATGGATTTGAGTGACCTCAATGTCAACAGTACGATTTTAGCTGTCTTGTGATGATATTTTACTTTGTTCTTCCACAAAAGAACAATGTGAGGCAGACTCCATAACTATATTAACAGCTTTGGCAGAGAAAGGACATAAGGTAAACAAAAACAAACTGCAATTCTGCTAAGAGGTAGAATACCTAGCCTAGAAAGTTAAAGGGAGGGGAAAGAGCCATTAGCACAGCTCACATAACAGCAGTATTAAAATCCCAAAATCGGGATGCCACCTAGCCACTTCAATCACCAGTCATAAGGTAAACCTATGCACCAATCATGCCCTGCATTCTTTGCTAATCTCCAGTTCATTTGTTTTGACCAATGCTAGACGGACTGTGTATCACATTATACTGTCAGCACCTGAATTGACGATTCATAAGTGTAACAGGGTAAACCCAGCTGAAAGATCAACAACACCAGATGAAGGCTTGGTTAATCAACTTCCACATTTTTGAAGTCCTGCTTCGTGTTTTGTTTTCTGACCCGTCCGAAGCTCTGCTTTGTGTTTTGTTTTCTGACCCGTCCAAAGTCCTGCTTCGTGTTTTGCTTTCTGACCACCCGGAGCTCTGCTTCGTGTTTTGGTTCTCCCTTTGTTCCCTCCTGAACTAGGCTCAGTAGTCTTAGTTGGTTTTCCCCTGTGTCTCGCTCAGCTTCCTCTCAGTCCCAGGTGTGTTGTGTTGCCCAGTTGGATTTGTCACGTTACATTTTGCCTTCCAGTTCTGTACCCCTAGGTACTCACTCACACACACACTCAAACACATATACACTTACCCACACACACACACACTTACACACACTCAAACACATAGACACTCACTCACACACATACACACTCATACACACAGACCCAATCACAGCACAGAGACAGCCCTAGTGAAGATTACAAATGATCTCCTTCTTGCCTCTGACCAAGGCTATGTATCTTTATTAGTCCTACTAGACCTTAGTGCAGTCTTTGATACAATAGATCACACTATTCCACTAGAAAGATTAGAGAACATGGTTGGAATCACAGGAACAGCCCTATTGTGGTTCAAATCATATCTAACTGAATGTTATCAGTTCATAAAGATAAAAGATTCTCTGCAGGGACTCAGACACAGTCTCAATCTTTAAATCTAGGCTGAAACTCATCTGTTTAGTTTAGCTTTTGGTAATTAATGTTTCTTGGATAAAGGTTGCAGGTCCAGGGGTTCGAGGACACAGGGAATTGTAGTACATTGAGATGCTGGAGCTGTCGTCTCGCTGCTTACACGTGATCATTCAGGTTTGTGGACGGTGGAGCAGATGGACGCTAGCGTTTGAGGGAGCTCCCGTGTCTGTGTTACCTTCTGGCTCTCTCCTTTTAATTAGACTGTTATAGTCAGACCTGCCGGAGTCGTCAGACACACTCTGATACTGCTCAACATTCTCTGCTCTCCATAAAATCCCCTGCGTCAGACCAGCTGCCACCTGCCAGTCTGACCATCAGACACCCCACCCACCACCACCCATACCAGAACTTCCTAATCCAGCTTGTTCCCTGTTGTTTCTCATATTAAAGAGTATGAGGGGGAGGACAGCACTTACCTTGTGGTTACCTCTGTGTACACAGAAGAATTTGGAAGAGTGATTTTGTGGTGATCCTGGTAATTTAATAAATGAGCACACAAATGGAGTTGCCAATATATTAAAAACATTGGCATAATATTAGGTATGGGGCATCGAGCATCAAACAGGAGCACAGACAGACATATATTGTTGCTGTTACGCTAAAACGCTAAATATCACTTTTTGGCATAATGTGAATCTACCAGCTGTTCTTTTCTAGAACTATTCTTGTGATGGACAGGAAGTGTTCTGGGTTTGTGATCAGGGAAAGGTAACAGTGAAACTAGGGAAGCCTCACGGCGCTACAGGACTTTTATTTTGACAGCTAGCTGCCAGCTGTAACGCTATTGGCTCCTGCCGGAGTTCTGCGGTCTGATTGGCTCCTCAGTGGAGCTCCGGAGCTCTGCAGCTGCAGACTGTTGAGCGTTAAGGTGGATCAGGGCTGGTTACTGTATCTGCTCAGATCCAGAGACGAAGCCATTGAGATCTATTGATCCACATCTTCTAATAGTTTCATCCAGCGGACTCTGGACATCTGCTGGCCGCTCTTTTACCATGAAGAGCTTCTCTGTAGGAGAATATGGAAGGTGGGGCTAACTGTAGCCCGGTCTCCAGTAAAGTGGAGAAGCAGCAGATCCAGCTGTGATCAGCAGTCCACACCTCTGTGCTCAGACTGCTCTGCTGGAGGAACACCATCAGCTCTACTGTTGAAGGTATGGAGGTGCTCCACTCTTACAGTGCTTCACCACTACCTGCTACCTACACTACTCTACTCCGCTTTATTTCTTCCTCCATTAAGCAAATCTGGTACCTGGCTTCTGGAACCGGGTTCTTTTTTACTACCTGCTTGTGGGTCAGTGTTGCCAACTTTGTTCAAGTTTAATAGAGTTGTACTGTAGTATCTGGAGATCCATAAGGTATCAGACTTCATGGGTTCGGTATGTTTAAGTTAGGGACCCCTGGTCCAAAGGTCATGGTCCCGCAGGAAATGGGCCTCTCTCTGTTCCTGTCTCTCACCCTGTATAAGCGGGTAGTTATAGCTGTTCTTCAGAGGAGGTCCTGAGGTCATCATGCTGTGTTGAGTACATTAATCAATATATCCTTATTGTTGATCTTTTGAAATATGTACAGTTTTATTAAATGTAAATGTGCAGATAGTTCATTTGGTTAATCCTATACAGAGAGTGTACTGTACTAGGTGCACACAGACTAGACTATGAATATGTGAATATGTACATATACAGATATCAGAAAATAAAGTCTGTTATTAATATATTTCAGGGTTATATGAAAAGTATGTATTTTGATACAGAATGAGTTTTGGGTCACACTAAGGGTGTTCGTAAAGTTCTGTTTAAAGGGGGGGTCAGTTTTAGGATGGTAGTTGAGGACCTGAAGCATGTGAGCACTGATTTGTTGAAATCTGTGAAGATGAGTGCCACTTAATTACAACAATGCTTCACACTGGATTGTGAGGGTAATTTTGGCCCGGGGCTGTTCTCACCTTTTGTGTCCTGAAGAGCATTGCAGGGTCCTGCTCATTGATTGTGAGATTAGGAGAGAGTCAGGGTGAGGGAGATGGTCTTTTGCACTTTCAAACCTGCAGTTGAACTCAATCAGGTTGTTGGTAAGATGGCAACTGTTCAAAAGAAGGGGAGATTTCTCAACTTCAAACAAACACTTTTTTGCATTTTCGTTTATTGCTTGTAAATTGTAAAAAAAAAAATATATGGCCCCTATAAAAAATAATAAACAAATTGTCATTGAAGACAATTATTATTTGAAAAAAACATTTTTAAGAAGCCCAGTAAACCGAACCCTTCAGTAATCAAGTTGACGTTATTGGCTTAACTTTAAAAGCATTTCATAATAAAATCTACTTTAGGGATAAAACAGATCACAATAATAAATGTCACCAGATTTACTTCAATGTTTCCTCTGAAAAAAAAGCAAAGCCATTTTTTTATTTTGTTGCACACTGAAGAAGTTTGACAATAAAGGATGGGGAGACAATATTTGCCAATATTCTATTTCTAGATGTGTTAAACAACCTTGAATATGGTAGATATTGTTTAACCCACTGTTGTGAGCAGAAATATTGGAAAATCATGAGTCACAGATGTTTCACTTTGTTCTGTTGGGTTGTTTAATAACTGATATCTCTGGATGTCTGCTCTTGGTTTCAACTGTAGGTTTTGCCTGGAGAAAAGCAAGCCATTCCGAAGCTGTGGAAACTGAACATTGAGTGTTTGCACAACTACTGGACATAACCAGTGCAACAGTTTTTTCTGAAATAGAAACTACTGAGGTACTAAAAATAGACATGAAACCGGTCACTCAATGAAAACAACAGTAGATGATGACAAACACTGAGAGCTTTGGAGTAAAACCCCCCAAAAATGCTCAGTGACATACATTTACATTTGTGGCATTTAGCTGACGCTCTTATCCAGAGCGGCTTACAAGGTTACTCGTATTACACAAGTGGGCCAACGTAGTGTTAGGAGTTTTGCCCAAGGACTCTTATTGGTGTAGCGCAGCATAGTCACCCCGACTGGGAATCGAACCCCAGTCTCCTACATGGTGTGGTAGCTCAGTGGCAGGTAGTGGTGTTATCTGTTGCGCCACACCAACCACATACCCAACAGTCTCTACAGAGATGTGTTTAAAGATGACTGAAATATAAAGGCTATACCACAAGATACCAACCACACATTAGCAGTATGAACTCGAAGGCCTGATAGGAATTTGCAAGGAAATCTTGAGCTTTGCATGTAGGAATGATTTCAGAAGTCTACAGAAACGTTGTTTCTCTCTTAGAATTCAGTGGCGTTACAAACTTAAACATCTGTTGAAGAAAATGTTGAAAGTCTAATTCAAATGGTTTGTTTAATTCATACCCCCCATGTACACACACTTGTTTTTTGTTCGCCAAGTCAGTAATTTAAATTTTCCTGCATGTTGTATTGAGCTTAGTTTTTTTTCTTTGTTTTTTTCCAGATTGAATGTTGTTCTCCTGCTCAGTGTCGACTTTCCTGCCTGGCTGAAATTTAGCTTCGCAAATACACACAATCAGAAGATTTCACAAAGATGTTAAGCTTCTAAATGAGATGAAGAACATGGCATCCAAAGAAGTATTCAATACTGAGCGAATGTCCTTGCCTACACCTTGCAGACAAATGCAGAAAAGTACAGGCAAGACAAAAACTCACCACTGCTCAGACTGTGGGAAGAGTTTTAATGATCAGAGTGCTCTCAAAATACACCAGCGCATTCACACAGGAGAGAAGCCATATCACTGCTCAGACTGTGAGAAGAGTTTTAATCATCAGAGTAGTCTTAAAATACACCAGCGCATTCACACAGGAGAGAAACCGTATCACTGCTCAGACTGTGGGAAGAGTTTTAATCATCAGAGTAGTCTCAAAATACACCAGCGCATTCATACAGGAGAGAAGCCGTATCACTGCTCAGACTGTGGGAAGAGTTTTAATCGACAGGGTGCTCTCCATCAACACCAGCTTATTCACACAGGAGAGAAGCCATATCACTGCTCAGACTGTGGAAAGAGTTTTACTCAACAGAATCATCTCCTTCAACACCAGCGCATTCACACAGGTGAAAAGCCATATCACTGTTCACACTGTGGGAAGAGTTTTAATCAACAGGGTACTCTCCATCAACACCAGCTTATTCACACAGGAGAGAAGCCATATCACTGCTCAGACTGTGGGAAGAGTTTTAATCAACAGGGTAATCTCCATCAACACAAGATTCTTCACACAAGAGAGAAGCCGTATCACTGCTCAGACTGTGGGAAGAGTTTTAAACAACAGAGTAGTCTCAAAAGTCACCAGCGCATTCACACAGGGGAGAAGCCATATCACTGCTCAGACTGTGAGAAGAGTTTTAATCATCAGAGTAGTCTCAAAATACACCAGCTTATTCACACAGGAGTGATGCCATATCACTGCTCACACTGTGGGAAGAGTTTTAAACAACAGAGTAGTCTCAAAACACACCAGCGCATTCACACAGGGGAGAAGCCATATCACTGCTCAGACTGTGGGAAGAGTTTTAATTATCAGAGTAGTCTCAAAATACACCAGCGCATTCACACAGGAGAGAAGCCATATCACTGCTCAGACTGTGGAAAGAGTTTTAATCAACAGAGTACTCTCCATCAACACCAGCTCATTCACACAGGAGAGAAGCCATATCACTGCTCAGACTGTGGGAAGAGTTTTAATGATCAGAGTAATCTCAAAATACACCAGCGCATTCACACAGGAGAGAAGCCATATCACTGCTCAGACTGTGAGAAGAGTTTTAATTGTAGGGGTAGACTCCAGAAACACCAGCGCATTCACACAGGAGAGAAACCATATTATTGCTCAGAGTGTGAAAAGACTTTTACTACTCTGTGTGCTGTCCAACGACACCAGCTCATTCATACGGGGGAGAAGCCATATCACTGCTCAGACTGTGGAAAGTGTTTTAATCGACAGAGTACTCTCCATCAACACCAGCTTATTCACACAGGAGAGAAGCCATTTCACTGCTCAGACTGTGGGAAGAGTTTTAATCGACAGGGTAATCTCCATCAACACCAGTTTATTCACACAGGAGAGAAGCCATATCACTGCTCAGACTGTGGAAAGAGTTTTACTCAACGGAATCATCTCCTTCAACACAAGATTATTCACACAGGAGAGAAGCCATATCACTGCTCAGACTGTGGGAAGAGTTTTAATCATCAGAGTAATCTCAAAACACACCAGCGCATTCACACAGGAGATTAGCTGTACTATTGCTCAGAGTCTGCAAAGATCTTCACCAAGATCAGAGGTGGGACCAGTCTGTGTAACACCACAACACTTTTCCAGGAGTAAGACATTGCAAGAGTCTGGGGATCTTGCCCATCCAACTTTTTTGTTGTTCAATGGTATTACAAAATCAGAAATATAATCATTAAAAAGTGTGTTATTATAGCTTTATATATATATATATATATATGTATATATATATATATATATATATATATATATATATATATATATATATATATATGTATACGCTTGGAACACAATGTACCAGTTAGTATAACTTCATATATTAGATGTTTCATTTGCCTTGGAATTATATTTACAGTGTCTCTTGCCAGCATAATCTAATTCAAATGACCATGGCTGCTCCTCCGAGGGAACGGAAGCATGTTGCCCACAGTTAGACTCCAAGGTGTCTGCACATTATACACACATATCCACGTCACAGCACACATTCTTACATGTGCCACTTTCCATGTTTAGCCTCAGGTAGTATGGTAGGTAGGTGGCGAATACTGATTGGACCAGGGGGCCACTTCAGATGCGCCAGGGTGTAATAAATTCTTATGTTGGAAAACTGAGATGGGGCTGGAGGATGTTTTTTTCATTGTCTTGGCCTTGATGGGAGAAAGGGCCAAGCTGGGTCCACACTCAGTTATTCTCTTTTAGTTTTTTGAACTTTCTTATATTCTGCATTATTTTTGTCTTGATTTATATTTTTGTTCATTATCATAAAGCTGTTTTGTCCAGTGGTATTATCTAGTAAACTAGCCAAAATACTTTTGGGCTCAGCCTGGTTGTTTCCACACCATGACAAACATTTTTCATTTTTCACAATCTTAAAACATGTTTCCACTTTAGATAATTAGTTTTGGAGTAGAAAACCTAGTAATGTTTCTGAAGTGTGTGCATAAAGCCAAATACACTTTCTTCAGTGCGGTATAATCTGGAACGGTCTGTCATTTAGAGTTCCCTTCATAAGATGCAATCAGAAAAGTCCTCAGTCAGGAATAAGTGGTGGCACCATGATTCTAGTATCTTGTTAAAATTTCAGCAAAGGTAGCTGGTGATGCTATTATCCAGAGCAACTTACAAAGTGCTTTGGTATTTACTCAATTATAACCTCGGCTACTTTGAATAGACTAAAAATTAAAAGATACCTATTATATACCTACTAAACACAAGTCAATACGAAGACCAAAATACTCTACTCTTCACCCAAGGGATGGCGGGTCGAGGTGTACTTGAAGCTCGAAGGGCTCTGAGTGCAGGTCGGGCTGGTCCAGTCTTGGCTTTTTAGGCCAGAGTCAGGGTTCTGAATCTGATGAGGGCAGCAGCTACAGGAAGCCAGTGAAAAGAGAACGCAGCAGAAGAGGAGCTGAACATGGCTGAATTTAGGAACGTTGAAGACGACCTGTGCCGCTGTGTTCTGGATAAGCAGCAGGGGTCTGATGGTGCATAAAGGGAGACCAGCCACAAGAGAGCTGCAGTGGTCAAGTCGTGAAATGACGAGAGATTGAACGAGCACTGGACTCTCTAGAGATGAAGGGTGGAATTCTCCGGATGTTGTACAGGAGAAACCTGCAGGATCGAGTTACGTTTGCAACATGATCTGAGAATGATAACTCCAGATCATCCATGACTACACCAAGTCTTCCAGCTTCTGTAGATGGAGTGACCAGTGAGTTCTCAAAGGTGATGGCAAGATCGTTTTTAGGCCTAGCAGTTCCCGGGATGTACAGCAGCTCCATCTTGCTGGGGTTAAGTTTGAGGTGGTGAGCCGCCATCCAAGAAGAGACATCAGCGAGGCATGCTGAGATGCAAATCAAAATCAAATCAAATTTTATTTGTCACATACATAGTCATACACAGTATAACTTGCAGTGAAATGCTTTTATGACAGTCTGCCCACATCAATCTATACAATAAAAATCTACATTTAAACTTAACTAAACCTTAACTTAATGAAGTAAAGTGCAAAAGAAAAATAAAATATAAAAATATGAAAATATAGAAATATAGAAATATAAGCAAAAAAATAAAAATACAAATATATATACACAGATGAAATAGTGCGTGTCTGTGTGTGTGTGTATATATATATATATATATATATATATATATATATATATATACATATGTACATATTTATCTGTATGTGAGTGTATGTGTGAGTTAAAAAGAAATATTTTCGTTATTGTCCGTAGTGTGTTTTCCGCGAGCCATGGTTGTGTATTGTAGTGAGTGAGGGTCCAGTTTGTGTATGTAGATACTTTAATTTAGTGTCCTAGTCCCTGTCCCCATTCAAGGCACGGATGGCTTGTGGAAAGAAGCTCCTCCTCATTCTCTCTGTGTTAGCCTTCAGGGTTCTTAAGCGTTTCCCCGAGGGCAACAGAGAAAACAGTCCATTGTTGGGATGACTGGGGTCCTTCACAATCTTCTTGGCCTTGGTCCAACACCGCTTCTTGTAGATGGACTGCAGGTCAGGAAACTCCATCCTAGTGATTCGCTATGCTGAACGTCTCACTCGTCGTAGCGCTTGCCTGTCCTGCTTGGTGCTGTTCCCAAACCAGACTGTGATGTTCCCCGTGAGGATGCTTTCGATGGTGCAGGAGTAGAAGGATCGTAGTACCTTGGAGGGCAGTCTGAAGTCCCTCAGTCGTCTCAGGTGGTATAGGCGCTGACGAGCCTTCTTCGTTATGGTGTTGATGTGGCAACTCCATGACAGGTCCTGAGAGATGGTCACTCCAAGGTATTTAAAAGGTGAAAAAAAAAAAAAAAAAATTTGAAGCTTCCTACCCTATCCACCGCCGTTCCACTGATGTGGACAGGTTGGTAGCTCCTCTGCTGTTTCCTGCTAAAGTCCACAATCAGCTCCTTCGTTTTGCTGGCATTTAGCTGGAGATTATTATCCTGGCACCAGTTCTCCAGGGTTCTAATCTCTTCCAGGTAGGCCTTCTCGTTATTTCCTGAGATCAGGCCCACCACAACTGTGTCGTCAGCAAACTTAATGATGTTGGTGGAGCTGGAAGTGGCTTTGCAGTCTGAGGTATACAGCGAGTACAGCAGAGGGCTAAGGACACAGCCCTGAGGGGCTCCGGTACTGAGGGTGAGGGTGGGTGAGACATGCTTGCCTACCCGAACAGCTTGTGGTCTGTTTGTGAGGAGCTTGTGGTCTGTTTGTGAGATGCGGCCAGAAACCTGTGTGTCAGACGGTGGGAAAGGAAGCATGAGCTGAGTGTCATCGGCGTAACAGTGGTAAGAGAATCCATGAGAGGAGATCACTTTACCAAGAGAGCGAGTGTAGAGTGAGAAAAGAAGAGGACCAAGAACCGAGCCTTGTGGAACGCCAGTGGAGAGACTACAAGGAGCGGACGTGTCCACCTGCCATGTTACCTGGTATGAGCGTCCCTGCAGGTACGATGCAAACCATCTCCATGCAGAGCCGGTAATTCCAAGGCCTGCAAGGATAGACAGGAGGATCTTGTGGTTTACTGTGTCGAAAGCTGCAGAGAGGTCGAGGAGGATGCATGGATCTTCTCTGTAACTGCAATAATTAAGTGGTCATACCGATGACCTTTGATGTGTGATGACCATCAACCCCCCTCAACTTCACCCACCTCCTACCCCTCTTTAAAATGATAACTATCACCCCCCATTACTGTTGATACTCCAAGTGCCCTCACATTCATCCCCCTCCTACCCCTCCTTAAACTCCTCTTCATGATCCTTTCCCCTCCCACAGTTCCCAAAGTATATACGTTTCTCTTAAAATATCCCTAACCAGACTGGATTTGTTTAAGACTGGATTAGTTCAGACTGGATTGGTTTAGACTAGACATGGTCGGACTAGACTAGACTGACCGTGATCAACTAAGCTGTGCCCGTGTATGATTTTCTGTCTGCATGTGAATAAACTCCAACGCTAAAGATCCAGTCTCCTGACTCCTGAATCTGTCTCCTGTATGCCGGATTTCTAACAATTTGGTGCCGAAACCCGGGATGGCCTACTGAAACCTTCTTGGTGAGTAAACGCCATTTCGAATCTGAGAGAAATTCTGGTTTCCTAATACAGAGGAGTCAGTAATTGTTAGCCTCTCTGAAAGAAGAGAAGTTATCTGTTTGTCACTGATAAAACCTAGTGTTTTGTGGCTGTTATCCTCTCTAAAGGAGAGAAGTTTGTTTTGTTACTGATGAGTTGTGTCTTTGTTCTTCTGTAGTGTAGTTAATAAGAGAAAACTTGGTTTTGTTCTCCTGTTTCCTCACCATGTCCAGAAAAGGCCAAAATCTTGGTAAAGACTCATGGAAGCCTCTTAACTATAAAAGCAGCAAGAGGTAATCAATGGCATAGTGAAGAAACATGTTAATGAGCAAAAGATAACTCAGTACTTTTCTCTGCAGGATGGACTTTTGTTGAGTGTAAGGCAGCTTTAGGTTAGGTTATGGCCTCAAGCATGACTCAGTGAAGAAGTGTCTTTTTGTAATTAAGCAATATTGGGAATGCAAGTTAGAGTCTATGGAAGATGAGTTAAAGGAAGCTCAGGGAAAGATCTTAGAACTAATTAGTGAATCTAATTATCTATAACCATGCCATGTTCCAGCATCAATCCATGTCCTAACAGAGACCAGCTCTAACTCAGACGCAAGCAAGAGGTTCTCTAATCAGAGGAAACAGTGTCATTACTGTCATCAAATTGGTCACTTTTCTAGAGTATGTCGTAAAAAGCAGGCAGATAGCCACAATATGGGTGCAAGGTTGAGAGACAACCTAGTGGGAAATTCTTCTGGAGGTTTTTCACAGGGAAGCCCAGCAGGGATTTCACAAGAGCAATTGTCTTTGACATTAAGGACCTTGCAGGGAGTCACAGAGCAGTTGTTTCTGATATTCAATGCAATACAGGGAGTCATAGGGACATCAACAGTTCCACCTGCTGTGGTTTAAACTAAACAGTCCACAGAATTGAACTCACCATACTTACTGTAGCATGTTAATGACACCCAAGTAGTGCGAATGAGAAAATGCATGTCGCATGCATAAATGCACTTATTCTTTTTTATGTTTTTTTATGTAAGCAAGGGACATAAGTTCAGTCCTGATGCAGTTCAGTTGTGTTGTGCTGGTGTACATATTCAGGACAGTTTGTTATCCAGGGTTCTAGAGGAATTGTGCCTTATAGAGAAGCAGCAGTTATCGCAATGTCACTATGTGCACTAATTGCCAAGCTTTCTTAGGCCTTGTAAGTTTTGCTAAATTTTTAAAACCACTATACGATCTGCCTAAAGATAACCCTGGGCAACATGGCCCTGTTGTACATTTAGAGTGAACACTAAAGTGAATCACTGTGGAATAATAGATATGGCTAAATTATGGTGTGAAAAGTTCTCTAGATGATGTGACACTAGCATCACACTACTTGATCACAGTGTAGCAGAAATGTCTTCACATTTTTGAGGAATGCTAAGTTCATAGAACTAACATAATTAGCTGGCCAAAACTGTGCTACTTGCTGAAAGGTCAATGGATCTTGGTGAGGAAACATGACAAACAATCTTTAGAACCCAGATGGGAAGGTCCATACGAGGTTCTTTTAATTACCGACTCAGCAGTGAAATGTGAGGGAAGGAAAACATGGATTCATGTTTCTAATTGTAAGGTTGTGCCTGGTCCTCAAATATAAGTTTGAGGGTCAGTAGAAGAGGAGGTGGGTAATGTACAGAGCCTCAAGGAAGAACTATGATTTCTATTATCATAGGGGCCACCCTTGAGGTGAAGACAACACAACACTGTGCATTACCATAACAGCCTCTTTTAAGGGACAGACAGTGAGGAGTAGCATGACCTAAATGTAGAAAGATATCCTTCAACTTCTGATTATGAACAAGATCACTGCGTATGCTTTTTTTATGTATTCCACAGAACCACACAGCAGAGGCGGAGTCCCCATCCACTCAGAACATTACACCGACTTCTGGATGATTTCCAAGATTTTCCAAGAAAAAGGACATCTTCAAGAAAATCTGCACAGCTAATTGGAGAACATGCTGCGAAGTTCACAAGGACAACATGAATACATCACAAACCCAAACACTGTACATGATCATGATAGTGATCTATGGTGTAAATGCATGGGATTGCACACGTATGCCCACTGAAGATATGACATTACAGCATGCAGAAGCTCCCTGACCTGCACCCATCATGGACAATCATTACCCGAAAACATCCTATGTTTCTGGAACTTCTGCAGTAACAAAGATTCTGGAACAGTAGGACTCAGTTCACTAATAGTGAGTTTCAGAATAAAAGCAGACTTTGTAATGATAACACAACAAACAAACAACCCATTTCAACGAAGGCCTGTATAGATGTAAATGTGATGATCATGTTCAGTATCACCAGCTTTATGTAAATACTGCTGTGAATATAAACCAAGGGGGAAATCCTATTCCAAGCATTTCCTTGAAAACCCCAAAAGAAAATGTTTTTTCACATCTCTTTTCACTGACTAGAACTCACCTCTTTGGAGATCAGTCTGTATGTGTCCCGCAACCTGTCAGCGTAACTGGAGGAATCTCAGGGACTGCACATCCGATCTCCAATTGTGACACATGCTCTATCTTACAAGTTCGCACTAGCAAGCCAGTCAACCTTGGGGTTTGACCCAGTTATGCCGTCTACCTGCACCAGTAGGAACATACTGGCTCTGTGGAACCACTGCATGGTCTGAACTTCCCTCCAGATTTAATGGTAGATGCACCCTTGCATATCTGAATCCATCCATGAGGAGTAATTGTAGTATATTCATTGGCTTTGCAGATGTAGAAAAGAAAGGGGGCCCCGTTTCTTGACCAAATATACACAAATTGAACAGACATAAGATGCTGTTTAGATTTGGACATCCCTTTGGGCAGACGTGTCAGTGATTTAAACGCTGTCCAGATGTGGCCATGGACCACTTAGGTAATGGGGGAGCTAATGGCTGTTCCCTATGGATGAAATGTAAACATTCCATATATGGCAACATTCCAACAGAATGTGGCGTGAAATAAGGTATAAAAACTCAAGGTATTCCTAAGTCGGAGAGAGAGACCGAGGGGCACCCGGAATTGGCAGACTCTCTCCACACTGTTCTTTCGATTGAAATAAAATATATTATTGTTACAACTAAAGACGGTGGTTACAGACTCTCCTTTTTGAATAACAAGTCCATCTCCAGAGGAAGACGAACCGAGACGACATAATCAAGAAAAGCTAAGACTCACAGCTGGCAGCACTGACCAGAGTGGCTCCTGCATTGCTGGTTTAACCTGTCAACAGACTCTGTGGTCTAGCACTCTAGGCGCTCTAATTCCATCATATGGTATCATGCAATCCCTGGAAAGCTGATAAATGACACTGTTTTTGCCTTGAACAACATCAGCTTAGCTTTAGCCTCCCACAGAATGATGATTCTGCAGAACCGCATTGCTCTGGACTATCTACTATCCAGCCAAGGTGGAACTTGCTCAGTAGTAGGTCCTGAATGCTGCACGGATGTTATGAATCCTAGGGAAGACATTTCAAATATCCTGACCGTCTTACGAAATTTACATGACCAGAATCATTGGACAATATTAATTATTTTGACTACACTAGATAGAACAATGGTGCCACCACTTATTCCTGACTGAGGACTTTCAAGATTGCATCTTGTGAAGGAAACTCTAAATGACAGACCGGTGCAGAATATACTGCACTGAGGAAAGTGAATTTGGCTTGATGCACACACAAACATTATTCAATATATATTCATATAAACAAGCGGGAACATGTCTTACCCCTGGAAAGGTGTTGTGGTGTTTAACAGACCATTCCCCTCACTGATCTTAGTGCACTTGTTTATCTTCAAAGTCCAAAGCTATTAATTACTACACACTCCAACAGGGCAACAGGAAACACCTGTGACATATAATATTCCAATATTTCTGCTCACATTAAAAACAACAACAGTGGGTTAAATTCCAAATCATTGAACACATGTAGATATAGAATAGAATATCAGCAAATATGTCTCCCCATACTTTACTCTCAAACTTCTTCAGTGTGCAACAAAAACACCGCTTTGCTGTTTTTTACACAACTGGTGACTTCTCTAGTTTCACTGTTTAAACAAGACAGCTGCTTGTGAGACGCAACATATACTGTAGATCACACTTGTGTTTCTCATCAGTCTGGTCTCGTAAGACAAGATAAAAGGAGAAGAAACTCCTGACCTTCAACCTCAAGTTCCTATTTTAATTTTATGTCCATACCATGAAAAACAGACTCCCGGATAAGTGCACATTCCGGACATGCAGGCAAATGTCAGACACTAGATACCACAATAGGTAGATATTTTTTCACTGGTGTAAGGGTGTTAAATATGTTTTACCCTGTTCTGTGATTCTGCTGGTTCTGCTGCTATCTTACTCAAATGAGGATCTGAAAACAACTAATGTGATGAACACAAAATTAAGAAAATCCAGCACAGCATTAATACCAATTATCGGCTTTGTATGTATTAATAAAGCAACATTTAGGAGAGGAGACAGACCAGTCTTACAAAAAGGCCAGGTACAGACTGGAGAAAGGGATTAAAGCAGAAAATAGAAAACACTCAGACAGGCTGAAAGGCCACATTGCTGCTAATAATCCAGGTTCAGTTTGGAAAGAACTTCAGGAGATCACCAATCACACGGTGAGAAACCTCCCCTTCTTCTGAACAGCTGCCAGCTGACCAACGACCCGTGACTGAGTTCAGAAACAGAACTTTACAAACACCCCTGGTGTGTGCCCCAAACCTTATTCTGTACCAAAATACACCCTGAAATATATTGTTAATAATATACTTTATTTTCTGATATTTGTATATGCACATATTCACATATTTACAGTCTAGTCTGTGTGCACCAAGACTAAACTCCTTGTATATGTAACACACTTGGTAAATAAAGTGATTCTGATACTTAAACTGTCCTCATCAGACACAGATTACTAAAGAAATGGCAACTGTCAGGTTTTGAGGTTCAAACATTCAACCACAAGTACAGGCAAGACATAAACTCACCACTGCTAAGACTGCAAGAAGAGTTTTAATTGACAGAATAATCTCCTTCGACACCAGCTTATTCACACTGCTTAGAATGTGAGAAGACTTTTACTACTTTGTGTAGTCTCCAACAGCCCCAGCTCATTCATATGAAGGAAAGCCTTATAACTGCTCAGACTGTGGAAAGAGTTTTAATGATCAGAGTAATCTCCTTAAACACCAGCGCAGTCACACAGGAGAATAGCTGCAAAGAGTCTGCAAAGATTTTCTGGCATTCCTGTAATTTGAAGATGCACAAGTGCACTAAAATCAGAGGTGGGACCGTCTGTATAATACCACAACAGCTTTCCAGGAGTAAGACATTGTAAGAGATATAGGGATCTTGTCCATCTGACTGGGAAATCTTGTCCACACTAATTTTTTAATGGTCATGGGCTCTTTAATGGCGCTCAAGCCAAATTCATTTACCTTTCTTATATATAATGGCTCTCCCGCCTGCCGCTGCTGCCTGTTTGGTGGCCGTGCTGAAACCTAGATGGACTCGTGCCTGTCTGACACTATTAATATCACCACTATCAACTTTCTGTTGTACCTGGTTTGGTCATTTTTATCATTAATGTTTAAGTAGTTCTGACCAGAGGAGGATGGGTCCCCCTTGTGAGTCTTGGTTCCTCCCAAGGTTTCTTCCTCCAGCTCTGAGGGAGTTTTTCCTTGCCACTGTCGCCGTTGGCTTGCTCACGGGGGTCTTTGATCCTTCATGTTATTTCTTCTCTGTCTTTGTCCTTTATTAAGTACTAATTATGTAAAGCTGCTTTGTGACGACAACAGTTGTAAAAAGCTACACAAATAAATCTGACTTGACTTGACTTGTCGCTTAGCAGTGGTTTCTTAGAGCTCTGCCATGCAGGCCATTTTTGCCCAGTCTCTTTCTTATGGTAGAGGCATGAATACTGACCCTTACTGAGGCAAGTGAGGCCTGCAGTTCTTTGGATGTTGTTATGGGGTCTTTTCGGGTCATCGCTGCACTCTTGGGGTAATTTTGGTCAGCTGGCCACTCCTGGGAAGGCTCACCACTGTGCCATGTTTTCGCCTTTTGTGGATAATGGTTCTCACTGTTTTTCTTGTGGTGTTCTTTGAAGGACTTCTTTTGGAAAGGAGACTCGTGACCACCATATTTCAGTTGCAACAATAAAACATTTTATTCCAATCAAAAGTACAGTGTGGAAAGAGAGAGTCCGCCAATTCTCTGTACCCCTCTGCTCTCTCTCCCTAGACAGAGGAACACCTCACGTTTTATACTCGACTACACTCCATATGTGGTTGGACTGTTCCCATATGCAGGATGTCTGCATTTCATCCATAAGGAATATTCATCAGCCCCCACCATTGGTTACGTGGTCTACGTGCTGCAGACACATCTGGATCCCCTTAACATTCCTGTCACGTGCACCAGAAAGTATGTCCAATCTAAACAACATCTTATGTCCCGCTCTCCTTTTCCAAGTCTACCCCATGGGCCTCACTATAATATTCCTCAACCCCATACCATCCCTTCAGGTCTATGAACATCTGCAGAGCTAATGAATATACCACATCCCAAAGCTTGGATTTATATTGTGTCTCATTTGTTCCTGAATTTCTTTGGATGATGTCTATCTTTTAAGGAACTTTTGGTCTACTTCACTTTATCAGGCAGGTTCAATTTAAGAAGCATTATCACTGCTCAGACTGTGGAAAAAGTTTTAATCATCAGAGTAATCACCTTCAATCTGGCTTATTCACACAGGAGTGAAACCTTATTACTTTTGTGGATAATGGTTCTCGCTGTTTTTTCAAACTCTCTCTCTCTCACTCTCTCCCTCTCTCTCTGTCTCTCTCTCTCTCTCTCTCTCTCTCTCTCTCTCTCTCTCTCTCTCTCTCACTCTCTCTCTCTCTCTCTCTCTCTCTGTCTCTCTCTCTCTCTCTGCAGAGTGTCTGGTTGTATGGTCACAGAGAAAGGCTGTTCTTCTCTGGCTACAGCTCTGAGTTCAAACCCCTCCCACCTGAAAGAACTGGATCTGACCTACAACCACCCAGGAGAGTCAGGAGTGAAGCTGCTCTGAAAACAGCTTGGTGAGCAATGGTCAGATTCACTGGTTAAAGACTCAGAATGAAGATAAGACCACCTTAAAACAGTGTTATAATTATTATTTATTTAATTATCATGGAGAATATCAGAATGAAATCAGGACTAAAGAAATGTAATCTACTCACACACAGACAGTGAGTGCTCATGGTATGAAATGTTTGAACTGTATAAAAGCATTAAAGAGGTGTGGGGCAGCTGAGGAGCTTCAGCAGTGTGGAGGATCAGTTCCTCTTTATCTGAGATACTTCATGCAGGTAAGCAATGAACAGCTTGGTTCCCTCTATGTAATTGTACCTGAGAAAAGATCAGACATGAACCCATAAACAGTAAACAACCCAGTACACAATAAACAACCCAGCACACAGTAAACAACCCAGCACACAATAAACAACCCAGTACACAGTAAACAACCCAGTACACAGTAAACAACCCAGTATACAATAAACAACCCAGTACACAATAAACAACCCAGTACACAGTAAACAACCCAGTATACAATAAACAACCCAGTACACAGTAAACAACCCAGTATACAATAAACAACCCAGCACACAGTAAACAACCCAGCACACAATAAACAACCCAGTACACAGTAAACAACCCAGTACACAGTAAACAACCCAGTACACAGTAAACAACCCAGTACACAATAAACAACCCAGTACACAGTAAACAACCCAGCACACAGTAAACAACCCAGTACACAGTAAACAACCCAGTATACAATAAACAACCCAGTACACAGTAAACAACCCAGTACACAATAAACAACCCAGTACACAGTAAACAACCCAGCACACAGTAAACAACCCAGTACACAGTAAACAACCCAGTACACAGTAAACAACCCAGCACACAGTAAACAACCCAGTACACAGTAAACAACCCAGCACACAGTAAACAACCCAGTATACAATAAACAACCCAGTACACAGTAAACAACCCAGTACACAGTACACAACCCAGTACACAGTAAACAACCCAGTATACAATAAACAACCCAGTACACAGTAAACAACCCAGCACACAGTAAACAACCCAGCACACAGTAAACAACCCAGTACACAGTAAACAACCCAGTATACAATAAACAACCCAGTACACAGTAAACAACCCAGTATACAATAAACAACCCAGTACACAGTAAACAACCCAGCACACAGTAAACAACCCAGTACACAGTAAACAACCCAGTATACAATAAACAACCCAGTACACAGTAAACAACCCAGCACACAATAAACAACCCAGTACACAGTAAACAACCCAGCACACAGTAAACAACCCAGCACACAGTAAACAACCCAGTATACAATAAACAACCCAGTACACAGTAAACAACCCAGTATACAATAAACAACCCAGTACACAGTAAACAACCCAGTACACAGTAAACAACCCAGCACACAGTAAACAACCCAGTACACAGCAAACAACCCAGTACACAGTAAACAACCCAGTACACAGTAAACAACCCAGCACACAGTAAACAACCCAGTACACAGTAAACAACCCAGTATACAATAAACAACCCAGTACACAATAAACAACCCAGCACACAGTAAACAACCCAGTACACAGTAAACAACCCAGTATACAATAAACAACCCAGTACACAGTAAACAACCCAGCACACAGTAAACAACCCAGCACACAATAAACAACCCAGTATACAATAAACAACCCAGTACACAATAAACAACCCAGTACACAGTAAACAACCCAGCACACAGTAAACAACCCAGCACACAGTAAACAACCCAGTATACAATAAACAACCCAGTACACAGTAAACAACCCAGTACACAGCAAACAACCCAGTACACAGTAAACAACCCAGTATACAATAAACAACCCAGTGCTGTAATAACCTTGACTGCCAATCACAGCCATCATGTCTTGGCCGGCTATCCACTGTCTCTTTATTTTTTCCAGAGCTGTGTATACAGTAGTCTTGTAATTCAATAACTCATGTTTACCAAGATTGTCCACAAGGGGGGTGCTATTATACTTAAATAGCTTTGGGGGGCTGCTATCAGTGCACTGTGCTTTCATGTTAAGTGTTCCGGGATGTTCCTGGTTACCTGCTCATCTTCTCATTCTGGGAGTGAAGGCCGTCATCAAAGCCTCCGATGGGCAGCATGATGATACTCTTCCCCGTCACATCCTGGAACGTCCTGGCAATGGGAATCGTCCCGCCCTCCCGAATCAGGTCAGGTTCCACGTTAAACACTGCAGGAGACGACAAGTTCAGAGAAGTGGACCTCTAAGGTAGGGGGTTCTAATAAAGTGGCCAATGAGTGGAAGTACAGCTTTGGGTGTTTCTAATAAAGCGGCCAGTGAGTGGACGTACAGTGTAGGGTGTTTCTAATAAAGAGGCCAGTGAGTGGACGTACAGTGTAGGGTGTTTCTAATAAAGTGGCCAATGAGTGGACGTACAGTGTAGGGGGTTCTAATAAAATGGCCAATGAGTGGAAGTACAGCTTTGGGTGTTTCTAATAAAGCGGCCAGTGAGTGGACGTACAGTGTAGGGTGTTTCTAATAAAGCGGCCAGTGAGTGGACGTACAGTGTAGGGTGTTTCTAATAAAGCGGCCAGTGAGTGGACGTACAGTGTAGGGAGTTTCTAATAAAATGGCCAGTGAGTGGACGTACAGTGTAGGGTGTTTCTAATAAAGTGGTGAGTGAGTGGACGTACAGTGTAGGGTGTTTCTAATAAAGTGGCCAGTGAGTGGACGTACAGTGTAGGGTGTTTCTAATAAAGCGGCCAGTGAGTGGACGTACAGTGTAGGGTGTTTCTAATAAAGTGGCCAGTGAGTGGAAGTACAGCTTTGGGTGTTTCTAATAAAGCGGCCAGTGAGTGGACGTACAGTGTAGGGTGTTTCTAATAAAGTGGCCAGTGAGTGGACGTACAGTGTAGGGTGTTTCTAATAAAGTGGCCAGTGAGTGGACGTACAGTGTAGGGAGTTTCTAATAAAATGGCCAGTGAGTGGACGTACAGTGTAGGGTGTTTCTAATAAAGCGGCCAGTGAGTGGAAGTACAGTGTAGGGTGTTTCTAATAAAGTGGCCAGTGAGTGGACGTACAGTGTAGGGTGTTTGTAATAAAGCGGCCAGTGAGTGGACGTACAGTGTAGGGTGTTTCTAATAAAGCGGCCAGTGAGTGGAAGTACAGCTTTGGGTGTTTCTAATAAAGCGGCCAGTGAGTGGAAGTACAGTGTAGGGTGTTTCTAATAAAGTGGCCAGTGAGTGGACGTACAGTGTAGGGTGTTTCTAATAAAGTGGCCAGTGAGTGGACGTACAGTGTAGGGAGTTTCTAATAAAATGGCCAGTGAGTGGACGTACAGTGTAGGGTGTTTCTAATAAAGAGGCCAGTGAGTGGAAGTACAGCTTTGGGTGTTTCTAATAAAGCGGCCAGTGAGTGGACGTACAGTGTAGGGTGTTTCTAATAAAGCGGCCAGTGAGTGGAAGTACAGTGTAGGGTGTTTCTAATAAAGCGGCCAGTGAGTGGACGTACAGTGTAGGGTGTTTCTAATAAAGCGGCCAGTAAGTGGAAGTACAGTGTAGGGTGTTTCTAATAAAGCGGCCAGTGAGTGGAAGTACAGTGTAGGGTGTTTCTAATAAAGCGGCCAGTGAGTGGAAGTACAGTGTAGGGTGTTTCTAATAAAGCGGCCAGTGAGTGGACGTACAGTGTAGGGTGTTTCTAATAAAGCGGCCAGTGAGTGGAAGTACACTGTAGGATATTTTAGGGAAGGTTTGGTGAGGATGACCTCTCTTGACAGCTGCTTTTCCTGCCTCGTACAGTGGGTGTTTGACCTCAGCGAGCCATGGTTTAGCTCCGATGATCATCGTCACCTTCAGTTTATTGGGGCTCTTCCTCTTGGCGAACACCGAATGCAGGTGGTCACTCACCTGAGACAGGAAGATGGACAGGTCAGCTGACTGTATGGCTGGGCTTAGTCAGTAATAGTGAGTTATTCGAGACTCTTTACGTTGATGGTCTGCTGTAGATGACTGTAATCCTTGTAATCCCTGACAGTGAGATTACTTTTTAATTCATTTTAATTACAATTTACAACAGTTTACAACTAACAGTTGATATTGATAATAATAATTATTATAATTATAAGTAAGCACAATATGATATTGTTTTTGATTATTATTATTAGCAGTAATAGTAGTAGCAGTAGAATACTATTACACTATTATCATCTAATGTTAATATTCTACTATATTATTGAATAGTATTATTAGTAGGATTAGTAGTATTGTTTCATTATTATTAATACTAAATTACATTAATGTTCAATTATATTATTATATAGTATTAGTATTATTATTAGTAGTAGTGTTTTTATTTATATTATATATTTTATTATTATAATTTTGTTTGTTTTATGTTCTTATATAACCTTTAAGAACATAAAACAAGCAGCCCAATTATTATTATTACATTATATTAATGTTCAGTTATATGATTGAATAGTAGTATTAGTAGGTTTAGTAGTATTATTACATTGTTATTATTATTATTACAGTATATTAATATTAAGTTACGTTATTGTGTAGTATTATTTTTAGTAGCAGTAGTGGTCTGTGCTCACCTGCTTCTCCACCACTGCAGGGTCCATGTCCGGTACCTGGCGGATGGAGAACTTGGCCGTGACTTTAGCAGGTATGACTGTTTTTGACCCGGGGGCGGAGAAAGCCCCCTCAATGCCATGGATGGAGACAGTGGGGTGACGCCAGCGATGGGCCAACAGCTCCACCTGCAGGCAGAAAGCAGATGGTGCATTTTTACAGTAGTACTGTCTGTCCCAGTCTGCCTGCTTACACTGTAGGGGGCAGGGCTGAATAGATGGGCGTGTTTGAGTGGGGTGGAGCAGAGTTGAAAGGATATATGTGCTGAGTTGGGGGGGGGGGGGTCAATGGGGTCTAGCACACTATAATAGCTGTGAATGTCTCTCTACCTTGTTGTTGTACATGAGCTGCTCCACTCCGATCTTGGCCTTGTAGCTCTCCACATCAAACTCAATGTCCTGATACATCTTCCACTCTTCATCAGAGAAATGAGCCACTGCGTCTCTGATACCGGGGATCAGGATGGTCCCGCTGGGGCTGATCAGCGTGTCTGAGAGGAGAAGGTGGGGAAGGGGGGGGTACTGGTTTACACCATCAGTTTTCATTAATTAAATGAATATCAGTGAGATAGTAACACTAAACACACCCAAAATCCCGATCATGTCCGTCATGGGCTCTATCACTGTTCCCCCGTACACTCCGGAGTGTAAGTCCTGCTTCGGCCCCTCCACCTGTGGATCATTTAATGTAAGTCAGTATATGGGAGTCTTTTCTGAAACCATGGCAACAACAAGTCAGCTCAAGTTCAGAAACACCCAGGAGTAACAAGCAACCAGCAGTGTGGGCGACGAGAGGCAAAGCATTGCTGCAGGTCTGAACAGGGTCAGAACCTACCTCAGCGAAGAAGTAGCAGTTGCCCCGGGTGCCGTAGGTGAGAGCGGGTCGTTTACTGAGCCAGCCGCAGTCTGAGATGATGATGTAATCCACATCCGAGAAGAACGAGTCCTTCTGGGACTCAATCATGGCGTCCAGTCCATTAGAGCCTGTCTCCTCCATCCCCTCTATTATAAACTTCACATTCACCGGAAGATCCTGAGGACCACACAGCAGAGCATCACAGTCTGACTCCGAGTCAGAAAAAAAGGTGCAAGGACCTGTCACTGTGCTCTGTACAGCGAAATGTGTCCCCTACATTTCACCCATCTATGGTAGTGAACACACACACACACTCGTGCACTAGGGGCAGTGAGTACACACACTCATCCAGAGCGGTGGGCAGCCAACTCCAGCACCCGGGGAGCAGAGAGGGTGAAGGGCCTTGCTCAAGGGTGCAGCTTGCTGAGCCCGGGTATCAAACCCACAACCCTGTCATCAACAGCCCAGCGCTCTAACCGCTCTAACATCTCCAAATCATAAAAAGTTAAAATCAGAGTCAGAATCAGAATGAGAATCAGATTTAGAGTCAAAATCAGAGTCAGAACCAGAATGAGAATCAGATTCAGAGTTAAAATCAGAATCAGAATGAGAATCAGATTCAGAGTTAAAATCAGAGTCAGAATCAGAATGAGAATCAGATTCAGAGACAGAATCAGAATGAGAATCAGATTCAGAGTCAAAATCAGAGTCAGAATCAGAATGAGAATCAGATTCAGAGTCAAAATCAGAGTCAGAACCAGAATGAGAATCAGATTCAGAGTTAAAATCAGAGTCAGAACCAGAATGAGAATCAGATTCAGAGTTAAAATCAGAGTCAGAATCAGAATGAGAATCAGATTCAGAGTCAGAACCAGAATGAGAATCAGAGTCAGAATCAGAATGAGAATCAGATTCAGAGTCAAAATCAGAGTCAGAATAAGAATCAAATTCAGAGTCAAAATCAGAGTCAGAACCAGAATGAGAATCAGATTCAGAGTCACAATCAGAGTCAGAACCAGAATAAGAATCAGATTCAGAGTCAAAATCAGAGTCAAAACCAGAATGAAAACTAGACTCTAAATCAGGAAGATCAGGGTCAAAACTAGGACTGGAGTCAGAGTATCAGAGGCAGGAAGCTGTTTCAAAGAGAGAGAGAGAGTCAGATTTAGTCAGTATCAGAGGTGGAATGAGTAAGAGTATCAGAGTCAGAAAAAAAGGTGCATCAGAATCAGATTCAGAGTCAAAATCAGAGTCAAAACCAGAATGAGAATCAGATTCAGAGTTAAAATCAGAGTCAGAACCAGAATGAGAATCAGATTCAGAGTTAAAATCAGAGTCAGAATAAGAATCAGATTCAGAGTTAAAATCAGAGTCAGAACCAGAATGAGAATCAGATTCAGAGTTAAAATCAGAGTCAGAATGAGAATCAGAGTCAGAACCAGAATGAGAATCAGATTCAGAGTCAAAATCAGAGTCAGAATAAGAATCAAATTCAGAGTCAAAATCAGAGTCAGAACCAGAATGAGAATCAGATTCAGAGTCAGAACCAGAATAAGAATCAGATTCAGAGTCAAAATCAGAGTCAAAACCAGAATGAAAACTAGACTCTAAATCAGGAAGATCAGGGTCAAAACTAGGACTGGAGTCAGAGTATCAGAGGCAGGAAGCTGTTTCAGAGAGAGAGAGAGAGTCAGATTTAGTCAGTATCAGAGGTGGAATGAGTAAGAGCATCAGAGTCAGAAATCAGCATGAGAGTCAAAATAATTACTAATAAAAATCAGAATAATATCTTGAATTAGAGTTCTGAGTCAGAAGAAGAAAAAGGCTCAGAATCAAAATAAGATTCAGAATCAGTCCGTAATCGAGTCAGATACTGACGGTTTAACATTAATAATAAAAACACTGAAAAATGTTGACAGGATGAAGTGCTGAGGTTCCTGAGTGAGGTGCAGTGCAGGTGCCTGGGCAGGTGTCTGTTGTGCTTCTGGGTCTCACCATGTTCAGAGCTTTATAGGCCTCCACTGCGTGGATCCAGGCCAGAACCGGAGCTTTATTATCCGACGCCCCCCTGCCGTACAGGTTCCCTACAGGGAGAGGCGAGCAGCGAGCAGGACAGTATTAGAGTACAGCTGTGAGGAATGAATTCATTAGTGTGGGTTGATGGTGTGGTTCTGAAAGAACAGAGGAAAAACTGGACACTGCATTTAGTTCATGTTCGGTAGAAAGACTGGACGTTAAACTGACCGTTAATTTCGGTAAGGTTGTACGGTTCAGTCGCCCATCCGTCCTCTTTCTTCGCCGGCTGAACGTCCACATGTCCGTACACACACACCGTGGGCTTGTTCACATCACTGCTGAACTGCGCTGTGACCACTTTAGGCAAGGCTAGAGAGCTACCGTCCGACATCTGGACAAGAAAAAAAGTGTGAATACTAAAGATGGGAGGAGCTTAACTGCTGTAGGCTGAATGGGTGGGGCTAAACTGCTGTAGGCTGAATGGGTGGGGCTAAACTGCTGTAGGCAGAATGAGAGGGGCTAAAGTGCTGTAAGCTAAATGGGTGGGACTAAAGTGGTGTAGGCTGAATGGGTGGGGCTAAACTGCTTTAGGCTGAATGGGTGGGGCTAAACTGCTGTAGGCAGAATGAGAGGGGCTAAAGTGCTGTAAGCTAAATGGGTGGGACTAAAGTGGTGTAGGCTGAATGGGTGGGGCTAAACTGGTGTAGACTGAATGGGTGGGGCTAGACTGGTATAGGCTGAATGGTAGGGGCTAAACTGCTTTAGGCTAAATGGGTGGGGCTAAACTGGTGTAGACTGAATGGGAGGGGTTAAAGTGCTGTATGCTGAATGGGTGGGGCTAAACAGCTGTAGGCTGAATGGGAGGGGCTAAAATGCTGTAAGCTAAATGGGTGGGACTAAAGTGGTGTAGGCTGAATGGGTGGGGCCAAACTGGTGTAGACTGAATGGGTGGGGCTAGACTGGTATAGGCTGAATGGTAGGGGCTAAACTGGTGTAGACTGAATGGGTGGGGCTAGACTGGTATAGGCTGAATGGTAGGGGCTAAACTGCTTTAGGCTAAATGGGTGGGGCTAAACTGGTGTAGACTGAATGGGCGGGACTAGACTGGTATAGGCTGAATGGTAGGGGCTAAACTGCTGTAGGCTGAACAGGATGCGCTAAAGTGCTGTAGTCAGAATTGAATGGGCTAAAGTGCTGTATGCTGAATGGGTGGGGCTAAACAGCTGTAGGCAGAATGGGAGGGGCTAAAGTGCTGTAGGCTTGTGTGTGTGTATTACCTGCTGTGAGCCAATGTCCACCAGCTGCACCTCTCCTTTCATCTTCCTCAGTTTCTCTGCCACCATCTCCATCATACTGTGAAGCTCCGCCCGCTTGGTTACGTCACTGGAGTCACTCTCTACAGCGACCCACTCCCGCAGAGCCTCAAACCAACAACACACTTTTTTCCTCACAAGTACACACACTCTATAGCCTCATAAATCCCCTTTGCTTGTTAGCTACGTTAGCTTTGTAGCTCCAGTGCAGCAGTCTTTACCTTAAGTACCTTAGGAAGTAATCTATTTATGCCAGTGTTGCTTTAAACAGATGGAAATCCACAGTGATCGCTTAATCAATAAATAATTTAACGAGATTTAACAGCTCAGCAAACATTTTCCATAGTCTGAGTGACTGTTACAGTGTGGTGATAACTGTAGTACCTGAACATAGTCCTCTTCATGAGTGTCCACATACTTTATCAGCTGGTCCAGTCTGAACGAATGAACCGCTGCGCCTAATAGCAGGAGCATCACAGCAGCACTGTTCATCTGCAGACGAGATTCCACAACATCACCACATTTCACATACACAGCATACTGATTCATTCATATTCAGACTCTGTGTAATGCATAATACATACTGAATAATTCACAGTGGAAACTGAATAATTCATAGTGGATAATAAATAATTCATAGTGGATACCGAATCATTCACAGTAGATACTGAATAATTAAAAGTTTATCCTGAATAATTTATAGTGGATAATGAATAATTCATAGTGGATACTGAATCATTCACAGTAGATACTGAATAATTTATAGTGGAAACTAAATAATTCATAGTGGATACTGAATAATTCATAGTGGATACTGAATCATTCACAGTAGATACTGAATAATTAAAAGTTTATCCTGAATATTTCATAGTGGATACTGAATAATTCATAGTGGATACTGAATCATTTACAGTAGATACTGAATAATTTATAGTGGAAACTAAATAATTCATAGTGGATACTGAATAATTAAAAGTTTATCCTGAATAATTCATAGTGCATACTGAATAATTCATAGTAGACACTAAATAATTCACAATACATACTGAATAATTCATAGTGGATACTGAATAACTAAAAGTTTATCCTGAATAATTCATAGTGGATACTGAATAATTAAAAGTTTATTCTGAATAATTCATAGTGGATACTGAATAATTCATAGTGGATACTGAATAATTTATAATACACACTGAATAACTCATAGTAGAAACTGAATAATTCATAGTAGATACTGAATAACTCATAGTAGACTGTATAATTCATAATACACACTGAATAACTCATAGTAGAAACTGAATAATTCATAGTAGAAACTGAATAATTCATAGTGGATACTGAATAATTAATAGTAGATACTGAATAATTCATAATGGATACTGAATAATTCACAGTAGATCCTGAATAATTTATAGTGGAAACTGAATAATTCATAGTAAATACTGAATAATTCATAGTGGATACTGAATAATTAAAGGTTTATCCTGAATAATTCATAGTGGATACTGAATAATTAAAAGTCTATCCTGAATAATTCATAGTGGATACTGAATAATTCATAGTAGATACTGAATAATTTATAATACACACTGAATAACTCATAGTAGAAACTGAATAATTCATAGTGGATACTGAATAATTAATAGTAGATACTGAATAATTCATAGTGGATACTGAATAATTCTTAGTAGACTGTATAATTCATAATAGATACTGAATAATTCACAGTGGATACTGAATACTGAGTCCCTAAATGGACTCGTGCCTGTCTGACACTATTAATCCTAGATGGACTCGTGCCTCTCTGACACTATTAATATCACCACTATCAACTTTCTGTTGTATCTGTTTTGGTAATTTTTATCATTAATGTTTAAAACAGTCTGATCAGAGGAGGATGGGTCCCCCTTGTGAGTCTTGGTTCTTCCCAAGGTTTCTTCCTCCAGCTCTGAGGGAGTTTTTCCTTGCCACTGTCGCCGTTGGCTTGCTCACGGGGGTCTTTGACGCTTCATGTTATTTCTTCTCTGTCTCTGTCCTTTATTAAGTACTAATTATGTAAAGCTGCTTTGTGACGACAACAGTTGTAAAAAGCGCTATACAAATAAATTTGACTTGACTTGACTTGACTACTGAATAATTCACAATACATACTGAATAATTTATAGTGTAAACTGAATAATTAATAAAGGATACTGAATAATTCATAGTAGATACTGAATAATTCATAGTGGATACTGAATAATTAAAAGTTTATCCTGAATAATTCATAGTGGATACTGAATAATTAAAAGTTTATCCTGAATAATTCATAGTGGATACTGAATAATTCATAGCGGATACTTAATAATTCACAGTAGATACTGAATAATTTATATTGAAAACTGAATAATTCATTGTGGATACTGAATAATTCATAGTGGATACTGAATAATTAAAAGTTTATCCTGAATAATTCATAGTAGATACTGAATAATTCATAGTGGATACTGAATAATTAAAAGTTTATCCTGAATAATTCATAGTGGATACTGAATAATTCATAGTGGATACTTAATAATTCACAGTAGATACTGAATAATTTATAGTGGAAACTGAATAATTCATTGTGGATACTGAATAATTCATAGTGAATACTGAATAATTTAAAGTTTATCCTGAATAATTCATAGTGGATACTGAATAATTCATAGTGGATACTGAATAACTAAAAGTTTATCCTGAATAATTCATAGTGGATACTGAATAACTAAAAGTTTATCCTGAATAATTCATAGTGGATACTGAATAACTAAAAGTTTATACTGAATAATTCATAGTGGATACTGAATAATTAAAAGTTTATCCTGAATAATTCATAGTGGATACTGAATAACTAAAAGTTTATACTGAATAATTCATAGTGGATACTGAATAATTAAAAGTTTATCCTGAATAATTCATAGTGGATACTGAATAATTCATAGCGGATACTTAATAATTCACAGTAGATACTGAATAATTTATAGTGAAAACTGAATAATTCATTGTGGATACTGAATAATTCATAGTGGATACTGAATAATTAAAAGTTTATCCTGAATAATTCATAGTGGATACTGAATAATTCATAGTGGATACTTAATAATTCACAGTAGATACTGAATAATTTATAGTGGAAACTGAATAATTCATTGTGGATACTGAATAATTCATAGTGAATACTGAATAATTAAAAGTTTATCCTGAATAATTCTTAGTGGATACTGAATAATTCATAGTAGATACTGAATAATTGATAATACACACTGAATAATTCATAGTAGATACTGAATAAGTCATAGTAGATACTAAGTAATTCATAGTGGATACTGAATAATTCATAGTGGATACTGAATAATTTGTAGTGGATACTGAATAATTCACAATACATACTGAATAATTCACAGTAGATACTGAATAATTTATAGTGGATAGTGAATAATTCATAGTGGATACTGAATAATCGATAGTGGATACTGAATAATCGATAGTGAATACTGAATAATTCATAGTGGATACTGAATCATTAATAATAGATACTGAATAATTTATAGTGGATACTGAATAATTCATAGTGGATACTGAATCATTAATAATAGATACTGAATAATTTATAGTGGATACTGAATAATTCATAGTGGATACTGAATAATTGAAATACTGAATAACAGCTGAATTTAATAACGTTAGTATTTAAAGCAGTGAGCTGAAAGTGGTCAGATCTTACCGTGTCGAGCAGCTGCAGGGTTAGAGTGGAGCTGGAAGTGAGCGAATCTGAAAGCGGGTCCTGCAGTGTTAAATACTCCGGGCCTCCTGCGGTCCGGCAGATTACGGCCCAGAGTGATTTCTGTTTTCGCTGACAAGTCCAAACTCTGAGGCAAGAGTTGATCAAACACCCAGGACACACACTGTGTTAGAGCAGCGGGGGAGAGAGGTCAGGGTCAGCCACATTCCAACATACACACACAGGGACTGTTAGCAACCACTGCACCAGCTAACTACAGGTGTGTGTGTGTGTGTGTGTGTGTGTGTGTGTATGTGTGTGTGCAGGGACAGCAGACCAGTAATAAAGTACTGGTTTTGGTTTAGGAGTCTCCCACCTGCTTCAGCCCAGTGTAGTCAGTCAGCTGAGAGGTGTTTGGTGTGTTCGGGGTCTGAAGTTTAGCTTCTGTAGTTCTCCACTGGAGCTTTGAGGCTAATAAAGCTAACAGCCCTGCTAAGACATCCAGCTCAGGTCCAGCTTCAGGAGCCGGTTCCTTAATGGTCATGGTACTTGTAAAGCTTGGGGCGCTGGTCAGGGAAGTAATGGAAGCTCATGAGCATGGAGCTAGCTGCATATCTACAGTATGGAGCACTGTTAGGAGGGCAGCAGATCCCTGAGGACCTTTAATTAATGTGTTAGACCTGATTAGGAAAGAATAATAAGGTGTTTATGACATCATTAATTAGTTCAAACCATTAATAAAAACCTTAAATAAGGGTAGTCTGGTGATATCCCTGACCTGGTAGCAGCGGCTCTACAGTGGAGGAAAGCAGGGGCTTCACTCTGAGGCCTCGGCCTCGGCCTGGATCAGCAGGTCAGACTCTACCCTTTCATTCTTCTCTCAGCAGGGAACCTAATTACTGCCCTAACAGCCAGCAGAACACTACTGCCTACTGCCATTACTGTCACACACACTCACTGAGCAATCACCCCTGCTGCCTGTCCTGTCCGAGTGTGTGTGTGTGTGTGTGTGTGTAAAGGGGGTGTTGTTTGAACTTTAATTAATTGAATTTGAGTCATTATCAGGATGAAGATAAATTATCATCCTAAATCTTTTGATTTCATCACACTATGCTTTCATCCACAGTCATGTCCATATGTATTTGGACAGTGACACAGGTTTCCTCAGTGGATTTTAAATGAACTGGCTAAGGTCCGCACTTTCAGCTGTAATTTAAGAGGTTATGCAAACCATTTAGGAATTACTGCCATTTTTCATTTTCACAGACACTGAAGTAATTGGACAGTTGACTGATAAGCAGTTTAATGGCCCTCATTAGTCCATAACAAGTTAAGAAGAGTTGATTCAAGTAAAGGAGGCCAGCATCAGACCGACAAGCCCAAAACACGCCCGTCAAAGACAGCAGAAACGACGACAGTGGCAAGATCACTCTGCTCATTCTTAAAAAGAAGGAGTACACTGGAGAGATCAGCCACACCAAAACGCCTGAAAGATCACAAAGACAAGTACAGTAGATGATCACAGAATTCTGTCCATGGTGAAGAAAACCCTCTTCACAAACTCCTGTCAAGTCAAGAATGCTCTGGAGGAGGTCGGAGTATCACTGTCAAAGTCCACAATCAGGAGACGTCTTCATGAGTGTGGATCGAGAGGGTTTACTCCATGATCAAACCACTGGTACCCCTCAAGAACAGAGAGGTCAGACAAGACAGATAGAGAACATCTAAAAGCCTGATGCTTCACTAGCCAGAGGCTTTCCACATCATCTGTCAAACATGGTGAAGGCACTGTTAAGGTATGGGTTTGTATGGCTGGCAGTGGAACTGGGTCACTGGGGTTCTGGTAGTTCTGGTAGTTCTAGTAGTTCGGATGTGTATAGAACTCTAACCAGTCATAAAGCACACAATGATGGAAAGTGGGAAGGTGGGTTCCATGTGGGCATGGGCTCTGAGTTGGTTTGTATGTGTGTTGTTAGTGAGACCCATCTAGGCTGTGTACAACCCAGATGGAGCTCATCAACCCCAGAGCTTGACCTCAACCCAACCCAGCAGCTTTTCACTTAATGAAGACAAAAATGAAGCACCAACAAACCAGCAGCAGCTGAGCTGTACTGCCAGGAGAATAGGACTTCCTGGTAGGCAGCACCATGCTGCCTAATGCCAGGCGTGGGCTAGAGGGGTATAAAGCCCCCCAGCATTGAGGAGCTGTGGAGCATCCTAGTGTTCATCCTAGCCGGCACCTACATTGCGCCAAGCGCGTGCACGAGCGACGCGCTGAAACAGCTGGCGGAACAGATCACGAAGGTGGAGCGGGAGTTCCCGGACTCACTCCTCATCATTCTGGGGGATTTTAACAGTGCGAACCTCACGAAGGAGATGCCCAAATACAGACAACACATCGCGTGTCCAACACGAGAAGGCAACACACTGGACAAGTGCTACACCTGTATCAAGAATGCCTATCGCGCGGTCACGCGCGCAGCTGTCGGGCTCTCCGATCACAGCCTCGTTCACCTCATCCCAACCTACCGGCAGAAACTCAAAACCAACAAGCCGGTCATCACAACAGTGAAGAGGTGGACCAGTGGAGACATTGAGAAGCTGCAGGGCTGCTTCGAATCCACAGACTGGGCTGTGTTTGAGGAGGCGACAGACGGACTGGACGAATACACAGACACTGTGACGTCATACATCAGTTTCTGTGAAGACAGCTGTATCTCAACTAAATCACAGGTGAGATACAGTAACAACAAACCCTGGTTTACTGCTGAACTCAAACAGCTTCGGAGGGAAAAGGAGGAAGGGTTCAGGAGTGGAGATAGAACTGTCTTTAAGGAGGCCAAATACAGACTGGAGAAAGGGATTAGAGCTGCGAAGAGCAAGTACTCAGAGCAGCTGAACAGACACATCACTGCTAACGACCCATCTTCAGCCTGGAAAGGCCTACAGCTTCTCACTGGTCACAAGGTGAGAAAGACCCCCCTCCTCCTGAACGACCGACACCTCACCAACGACCTGAATGAGTTCTACTGCAGATTTGAACTCACAAAAGACAATCAGACCGTCTACCACCCATCACCCCCCTCCACCTCCACCCCCACACTGGCCCTCTCACCTCTGCCTCCTGCTCATCTCTGCATCAACCGGCAGGATGTTCACAGGCTCTTCAGCAGACAGAAGGTGAGGAAAGCCCCCGGGCCCGACTCAGTCTCTCCATCCACCCTAAAACACTGCTGTGACCAACTAGCTCCAGTGTTTACAGACATTTTTAACAGATCACTGGAACTCTGCTCTGTTCCAGCCTGCTTCAAAACCTCCACCATCATTCCAGTTCCCAAGAAATCCACCATCACCGGACTGAATGATTACAGGCCTGTCGCCCTGACCTCTGTAGTCATGAAGGTCTTTGAACGCCTGATCCTAGCCCACCTGAAATCCATCACAGATCCCCTGCTGGACCCCCTGCAGTTTGCGTACCGAGCAAACAGGTCTGTCGATGATGTGGTCAACCTGACCCTGCACTTATCCTCCACTTTATCATCTCGACAGCCATGGAAACTATGCTAGGGTTTTGTTTGTGGACTTTAGCTCGGCCTTCAACACTGTTGTGCCGCAGCTTCTTCAGGCCAAGCTCTCCCAGCTGTCAGTGCCAGACTCCATGTGTCGGTGGATCGTGGATTTTCTGACAGACAGGAGACAGCAGGTGCGGCTGGGGAAGCACAATTCAGACCTCCGGACACTCAGTACTGGAGTCCCTCAGGGTTGTGTTCTTTCACCCCTTCTCTTCAGCCTCTACACTAATGACTGTGTCTCCAAAGATCCAGCTGTAAAGATCCTGAAATTTGCAGATGACTCCACTCTGGTGGGCCTCATAGCCAACGGTGATGAGTCTGCTTACAGAAAGGAAATTGAGCAGCTGGTGTCCTGGTGCAGCAACAACCACCTGCTGCTAAACACAGAAAAGACTGTAGAGATGGTGGTGGACTTCCGACGCAATCCACCCACCCTTCCCCCCCTCCACATCAACAACACTGCAGTATCAATGGTGGAGTCACTCAAGTTCCTGGGCACCACCATTTCCAGAGACTTGAAATGGGAGAAAAACACCATCTCCATCATCAAGAAAGCTCAACAAAGAATGTACTTCTTGAGACAGCTCAAGAAATTCAACCTGCCACAGACCCTGATGATCCAGTTCTACACAGCGATCATCGAGTCCATTATCACAGCCTCCATAACTATCTGGTTTGGTTCCTCCACCTCACAAGAAAGAACCAAACTCCAGCGCATCATCAGGACAGCAGAGAGGATCATAGGATGTAACCTGCCATCACTTCAGCAGATCTACTCCAGCAGGATGAGGAAGCGGGCTGGCAAGATTACATCTGACCCCTCACATCCTGGACACCTCCTCTTCCAGACACTCCCCTCGGGTAGAAGACTGCGGTCCATCAAAACCAGCACAACACGCCATGCTAACAGCTTCTTCCCCAGAGCTGTAGCGCTCCTCAATCACAGTGGTCACCTCCCACTGTAAACCTCTAAACTTACAACTGAACTGTACCAAACCGGACTGAACAGTTATTTGCACTCTGCCTATTTTGCACTATGACTATTTGCACACCTGTACAGATGTTCTTTTCTTTTCTGTAAATATATTTTTCAGCTCTTTATTACCTTTAGTACTTTCTACTTTTTTTAATTTATCCCCTACCCTATTTATTGTTTAGTGTCATTTTCCTTTAGTTTAAGACTGTGTTCTGTGTTTCTTTGTTACTTGTCATGCGTGTTGCTCTCACCAAGACAAATTCCTTGTATGGGTAACATACTTGGTGAAATAAAGAGATTCTGATTCTGATTCTGATTCTGAGCAGTGGAAGAACTGTGTTCTCTGGAATGATGGTGGTTATCATAAAAGTCTGAACCTTATGAGGTGGTGTACAGAGACAGCATTAATTGTGTTACTGACCAAATACTTAAAGCTCTGGTGGTCAGTGTATTATTATATGAGGAGGTTTTTATTGCTACAGTAAATCAAGCTGATGAGGATGTTCAGTATGCTGATGATGGCAGGTCTTCACTTTTGTACACAGCTGAAGGTGAAGAGGGATGATCTATATCTCCACAGGCTGTTTTTCTGCTACTTTTGAAGCTGACTTTACCCACTGCTTAGATTTCTTCTTTTATTATTTTACTTTTTTACTTATTTTATTCAATTATTTATTTGTTTGCTTATTTAAATAATTCTTATGCATATATTATATTCTTTTTTTAGTAGTAGTATTCTGATTATTTTATTCGCTTATTTTAATTAGTTTAGCTTAATTTTATCTTCATTTTTAATCTATATTTTATCATATTTTCTTATGTTTTAAACGTAATTGTTGTACGTAATTGTATTGGTTGTTTTAAAATCTTACTTTCAGCAATTTGTTTCTTTTTGAATTTGTTAAAAGTTGACATAATTTTGTATTTTTGTATTTTTATTGTCTATATTCTTATATCTGCTAATTCTGATTTTATTTATGTCATTTAATTTTATTCCTCTCTTACTAATTAAATATTTTCATGTTGTCATATAATTTGCCAATGTTCTTCTATTATCAAATCAAATCAAGTCAAATGTATTTGTATAGTTTTTTCAACTGTTGTTGTAACAACACAGCTTTACATAATCAGTATTTAGAAAAAAGACAAGAAATCCACAACATAAGAAAACATGAAAACTGACCCCAGTGAGCAGCCAAAGGCTTATTCTGTTTTCTTTAAATGTTTTTAAATAGTTCATTTACTTATGTTGATTTTAATGTAAGTTGATTAAATATGATGATGATAGTAATGATGATAATGATTATTATTGTTGTTGTTGTTGTTGTTGTTCATTCCTGTTTACTGCAAATGCTCAGCTACATTGAACATGAGGGTCATACTCATTTACTTATATTCCAGAGTAAAAATAAAGGTAGATTTACTGATTAATTATGCAAATTTATTATTATTACATTTCAGAATACCTGTTCACCTGCAGGGTCATGTCTCAAGGCTGAAAATGTGATGAGCACTCCTGCACTGTAATGCTGGGTCACAAGGCGGCGCTGTTTGTACACTGAATGTACTGGGTCACTGGATGGGGTTTGTGTGGGTTTGTGGGGGACTGTAGCTGTATGAAGGGGAGCTGTGAGAGCTGTAAGAGCTGAGAGTGTGAGGATTTTAGGGCTGTTCCAGTTTTAGATTTTCTGACCAGTGCGGTCATATTCCCGCCCCGGCCCGACTCCCCCCAGATACAGCCTTTCTACACACTCTCCTCTTTCTATTTCTGACCCCTAATCCAGCAGCTCCTCACACTAATCCAGTTTGCAAAAGGACGGAATCTGCCTGTCAGCGGTTGGTGCTAAAGCTCTTTCATAACCCCTTGCTTTCATAACTCTGTTATTAGGGTTGCGTCAGGTGCTGCCTCACTGTTTGGTATTAAGGGGGTTTTTAGGTAAACCGATACACACAGACTAGCAAAA
Organism: Salminus brasiliensis; assembly: GCF_030463535.1. Classification (NCBI taxonomy): domain Eukaryota; kingdom Metazoa; phylum Chordata; class Actinopteri; order Characiformes; family Bryconidae; genus Salminus; species Salminus brasiliensis. The sequence goes on along the minus strand of NC_132878.1, from coordinate 98,648,124 downwards.
ACATCTCAGCTCTGAGGTTCTCCAGCAGTTAGCTAGCACCATGTTAAAGTTACAGCACTGTTCTACACAGACCCCCTCATTGCAGGACACCATGATACTTTACTCAGGTGTGCTCCATTGCTTCCTTACTGCAGGTGTACGACATCTAGGCTTGCTTCTGGGCTTGCTTTCTTTCAATCACTCTGGGGGCCTGTAGTGGCTATTGTTCAACATGAGGAGAAGAGCTGTGCCAGTGAAAGTCAGAGAAGCTGTTATGAGGCTGGAAAACTAGAGTCAGACTCAGGATCACCAAAATCACTGGTGGTGTTGGTTATGCTGGTGGACCAGGCTTGGTGTTGATTGTGGTGGATCAGCTTAGTCATGTTGGTTGTGCAGGTGGACCAGCTTGGTGTTGTTGGTTGTGCAGGTGGACCAGCTTGGTGTTGTTGGTCATGCAGGCGGACCAGCTTGGTCATGTATCCTGACTCCTGATAAAGCTTCCTACAGCTGTCGCTCTGGATCTCTGTGATTAAACACACATTCAGCAATGGAGCAACCTTAATCTCACTGTAAGGGTAAGGTGACCAGCTTGGTCATGTTGGGTGTGCAGGTGGACCAGCTTGGTTATGGTTGTTATATCTCTGGACCAGCTTGGTGCTGATTGTGGTGGACAAGGCTTGATCTTGTTGGTTGTGCAGGTGGACCAGCTTGGTGCTGATTGTGGTGGACCAGCTTGGTGTTGTTGGTTGTGCAGGTGGACCAGCTTGGTGTTGTTGGTTGTGGAGGTGGACCAGCTTGGTGTTGTTGGTCATGCTGGTGGACCAGCTTAGTCATGCAGGCGGACCAGCTTGGTCATGTATCCTGACTCCTAGGTGCTGATTGTGGTGGACCAGCTTGGTGTTGTTGGTTGTGCAGGTGGACCAGCTTGGTGTTGTTGGTTGTGCAGGCGGACCAGCTTGGTTATGGTCGTTATATCTCTGGACCAGCTTGGTGTTGATTGTGGTGGACAAGGCTTGATCTTGTTGGTTGTGCAGGTGGACCAACTTGGTGTTGTTGGTTGTGCAGGTGGACCAGCTTGGTGTTGTTGGTTATGCTGGTGGACCAGCTTGGTTATGGTTGTTATATCTCTGGACCAGCTTGGTGCTGATTGTGGAGGGCCAGCTTGGCCATGTTGGTTATGCTGGTGCTGCAGCTTAGTCATGCAGGTGCTCCAGCTTGGTCATGTATCCTGACTCCTGAAAAACCTTCTTACAGCTTTCGCTCTGGATCTCTGTGATTAAACACATTCAGGAATAAAGCAACCTTAATCTCACTGTAAGGGTAAGGTAGGGGCACAGAGAGGAGAAGTGAAACAGCGCAGGTCTGTCAGACGTTAATACACAGCTTATTTAGTCTGCAGAGGAAGTGGTCAGAAAAGAGGAAAAGGAGAAAAGCCACAGTTCAGGAAACCGTGTAACGTCCTCACACCTAAACCCGGGTTTCACACCTGAGGCTGCAGCTGAATAGAGAGTTCAGCAGTTAATACGAGCTAGTCCCGTCACATAGTCCCATCCCATGAACTGAAGAGTCATAAAGCATCGCATCGCTAATCCCTTCTGCATGCCCACATCCACTGTTTCCTCTGTTAAACTGAGTGAACTAACAGTAATGGTGTGCTGAAATCTGCAGGAGTGAGTCTCTGTAGAGGCTAATTTACTCTTTTATTCATCAGGTTCGACTGTACTGGGATGGTCTGCTGTAGACGCTCATCCGACCTTCAATTAACCTTCATCTAACCTTCATCTAACCTTCAATTAACCTTCATCTAACCTTCAATTAACCTTCAATTACCTTCATCTGATCTTCACATAAATCTGTATTAAATACAACTGAACTCTAAGCTGAATGTAAACGACTGTCTATTGAATGTGACTCTACACCTAACCCTAACCCTAACCTTCACCCTACAACCCTAACCTTAAGATTACACCTACCCTTACCCTTAACCCTAACTCTAACTTATTTTTACCCTTAACTTTCAATCTAAAATGCTGTAAACGACTCTCTATTGAATGTAACCTTACACCTAGCACTAAGCCTTTTAGGGATAAGGTTAGTGTTCAAGGTTTGGGGTTAGGGTTAGATTTAAGGTTTAGATTAAGGGTAAGGTTTGGGGTTAGGGTTAGATTTAAGGATTAGATTAAGGGTAAGGTTTGGGGTTAGGTTTAGATTTAAGGTTTAGATTAAGGGTAAGGGTCACACTCCAAACTCCACTATGGTGAAGACCAAAGAGCTGTCGAAGGACACCAAAAACAAAACTGTAGACCTGCACCAGACTGGGAAGACTAAATCTGCAGTAGGCAAGCAGCTTGGTGTGAAGAAATCTAGTGAATGTTGAGTTGCATCCAAAGAACAACATACCAACTGTGAAGCATGGGGGTGGCAACATCATGCTTTGGGGCTGTTTCTCTGCAAAGGGACTAGGGCGACTGGTCCGTGTACATGAAAGAATGAATGGGGTCATGTATTGTGAGATTTTGAGTGCAAACCTCCTTCCATCAGCAAGGGCATTGAAGATGAAATGTGGCTGGGTCTTTCAGCATGACAGTGATCCCAAGCACACTGCCAGGGCAACAAAGGAGTGGCTTCGTAAGAAGCATTTCAAGGTCCTGGAGTGGCCTAGCCAGTCTCCAGATCTCAACCCCATAGAAAACCTTTGGAGGGAGTTGAAAGTCTGTGTTGCCCGCCGACAGCCCCAAAACATCTGCATGGAGGAATGGGCCAACATACCAGCAACGGTGTGAGCCAACCTTGTAAAGACTTACAGAAAACGTTTGACCTCTGTCATTGCCAACGAAGGATATATAACAAAGTATTGAGATGAACTTTTGTTATTGACCAAATACTTATTTTCTACCATTATTTACAAATAAACTCTTTAAAAATCAGACAATGTGATTTTCTGATTTTGTTTTTCTCATTTTGTCTCTCATAGTTGAGTCTACCTATGATGTCAATTACAGCCTCTCTCATCTTTTTAAGTGGGAGAACTTTCACAATTGGTGACTGACTAAATACTTTTTTCCCCACTGTACCTGCTGCAGTTCTGGAGTGCATGCACCGCTGGCGTGTTACGGTGTGGTTCACTGGAACAGACTGAATACCTGCATGTAGGTCAGCATGGTGTCTTCAGATCTGCAGACGGAGCAGCTTTGGTTCTTGAGGTTCTTCTGATGAGTCAGAGAGAAATTGAAGCAGAGGAACTTTCCTTTCAGTGACGCTGATCCTCAGGAAAAACTCACCACAGGCCAGAGGGGGAAACCAGCTGCCTTTCAACCTCACCTGCAGAAAACAGCCTGCTGACAACAGCTCCTCCACAGAACCTCTGATTACAGCAGATCACCGGCTTATTACAGACGTACTGCATCTACACCCCTCCTAATCACTGCACCCATTGCTGACACAGATGTGCAAATGCACACACACAGCTTGTCTAGTCCCTGTAGAGAAGAAGTACTGCCAATAGAATAGGACTCTCTGGAGCAGATCAACATCATGACCCTATTGGCTCCACGCTGCCTAATGCCAGGCGTGGGCTAGAGGGGTATAAACCCCCCAGCATTGAGGAGCTGTGGAGCAGTGGAAGAACTGTGTTCTCTGGAATGATGGTGGAGGAGCTCCATCCAGTACTTTTGAATGGGACTAGTTGGGGATGAGGTGAGGTGGTGATCCTCCAACATTCTAACGCTGTTGTTGCTGAATGCAATCAAATCCTCACAGCAATGCTCCTCCTCCAAAATCTAGTAGTCTTTTTCTCCGGACAGTAGAGACAGTTACTCCAACAAAAGCAGGACCAACTCTTTTAATACCCTTGATTTCAGAAGAAGCAGTGAAGGAGCAGGTGTCCCAATACTTTTGTCCACATATTGTATTTATATAGTATTAACCATTCATCAGCATCAGCAACTCCAGCAGCAGCAGCAGCAGCAGCTCACCTGATTCACCATCATTAAGCCCTGATTTACCACCAAACCAGGTGTTGATCTGAGGAGAACTCTAAATAATACTAGACTCCATGAGAGAGGAGAACTTTGGAGATGTTTTAATGATGAACACGGTGATGGAGAACCTCCACCACTTTCTGTAGGAGTGATATTATTAGTGTTTATTCTGATATCAGTGATTTACTGAGGAGATGAACAGCACTGTGTAGATCTCGATCTGTAGAACATCTCTCTGTTCTTTCAGTCTGTTCTTGTTTATCTCCTGACTGGACGTGAGTGTAACGTGACTGGACGTGAGTGTAACATGACTGGACGTGAGTGTAACGTGACTGGACGTGAGTGTAACGTGAGTGTAAATGTGACACACTGTGATTTAGGTTGATAGGTTGATTTAGGTTGCTTGGGGGGCAGTGGTGGCTCAGCGGTTAGAGTGCCGGGATATCGATAACAGGGTTGTGGGTTCGATTCCCGGGCTCGGCAAGCTGCCACTGTTGGGCCCTTGAGCAAGGCCCTTTACCCTCTCTGCTCCCCGGGCGCTGGAGTTGGCTGCCCACCGCTCTGGGTGTGTGTGTGTGTGTGCTCACTGCCCCTAACACATGTGTGTGTGTGTGTGTGTGTGTGTGTGAGTGTGTGTTCACTACCAGATGGGTTAAATGCGGAGGACACATTTCACTGTACAGTGTACAGTGACAAATACGTGCACCTTTACCTTTAAAGTTGCCCATTTGGAAGCGACTCAGACAGTCCTGTTAAAGTTCAACTGACCGCTGATACCCGGAGCAGACTTGCTGGCTCAGCGCTGTCTGTGCTGGGAAGTTAAAGAGCTCATCCTACTTTTACAGCATTTTACTACATTCCACAAAGTTGATGGAGGAATGAAGACTACACCATGAGTGGGCGGGGCTAAACCTTGAGATACATCACAAACACAGTCAGTTCTTGCTGCTTGAACACCGTCTGAGGTCCGTACAGTTCTAAAATATTTTTGTATCAATTTTTTCAGATCTTCCCCAAATTTTCTCCCCAATTTAGACTGCCAATTATACAACCCCTACACACTGCCCCCCCATCGCTTGCAATGCCGCTACCTCTGCCACCGCCAACTGTGCTCTCTCGGGCCCCGGCTGCTGATGGCTGGCCTGGGATTTGAACCTGAGATCATCTTTAAAGTGCCTTAGTCCACTGAAAACATCATTTGCAAACAACTACCATCAACATATGTGTTATTTTGCATTAAAAAAAAAAATACATAAAAATAAATGAAAACACTCAACAGCCTCCATGCTTTTTTAAACTTCAGCTCAGATCACCTCAGAGAAACGTACTGCCTGGCATGCACTTGAAAGCCCCATCAACCCTGAGGCTCCCTATTTACGTTTTAGGGCACTACTGAGTATGTCGGCCATTTTTCTCGGACTGTCCGAAAACTAAAGTGGAATTGGAGCGTGCTTTTAAGGGCATTACAATCTCCCACAATGCACTGGTAAGATCTAGTGAACAGTGTAGTTCACTACATCAACTAATTGTCACTAAGCAACAGACAGTGTAACAAACTCCATCCGATGGGGTCAATCCCCCTGTATTGCGCAATACTACTGAGGGAGTAGGGGATCTGTTTCAGCCACAGCCTCTGAAACCTCACGCCCTTCACTGACTCCAGCATCAGCCGTCTCTGCAGCACATCATCCAACACCTACAGAACTTCAGACCTCATCCAGACCTCAGCAGAAGGCCTGCTGACTTATTCCCGTCCCCGTGACCGCACTACGCCTGTCCTCCAGAATCTTCTCTGGCTTCCTGTTTCACAACGGATTGACCTCAAAGTTCTGCTTCTCACTCACAGAGCCCTCCTGAACTTTTTAACACTGAATGTGTTCAGTCTGATTACAGTATTGTGATAAAAAAGCTTCAAATATTGTGATATAGTATTTTCACCATATCGCCCGGGCCTACTGCAGGGGTTCTCACAGGGAATACTGTAGTAGATGACTGGATAAAAACATCTGATCTAAAATTGTGAATTCTATCAGACTGATGAATAATGTAATACCATGACCCACAGCAGACTGGAAGGCCTCTTAGTGACCTGCAAAGCATTGCAAGTGTAGGGTCAATGTGACAGGTTGAAGGAAACGTAGGTAAACTCATGTGATTTGTCACCAGGAGAATCTGCTGAGTCAGCAGAGTGTATTGGATTATTTTTATCTCTACAAAAACATCCAAACATCCAAACGACGGGTGAAACATGTCCAGGTCAGTTTGTTACTGCAGCTTTTTATGAGTCCTCAATTCCTCAGGCTGCTATAAAACCACTACTGCTGTTGACCTGCTGAGCAGATGCCAGATTTAGAGGAGACGTGAGGGACCTGGGGCTAATGTTTAACTATAAAACATGAGTAAGCACACAGCCAAAGATCAGGAGCCCAATCAGAGTAATTCACCTTCAGACCCAACTCTCGGACTGCTTCCAACACCGGCTAGCAAACAGATACTCCGGTTTGTCCCAGTTTGGAGACTTTCACTCCCACTGACCAGCTAAGACACAGTCAAAGCCACCAGTGCTGAGAGGGTGAGGATAAGTATATAAATACACCAAGTGTCCAAATATTTGTGGACAACCCTTCTAATGACTGCATTCAGCTACTTTAAGCTGGAGCTGCTTTACTGTAGATCACTCCTCTCACTCTGGAGCTGCTTTACTGTAGATCACTCCTCTCACTCTGGAGCTGCTGCTTTACTGTAGATCACCCCTCTCACTCTGGAGCTGCTTTACTGTAGATCACTCCTCTCACTCTGGAGCTGCTTTACTGTAGATCACTCCTCTCACTCTGGAGCTGCTTTACTGTAGATCACTCCTCTCACTCTGGAGCTGCTGCTTTACTGTAGATCACTCCTCTCACTCTGGAGCTGATTTACTGTAGATCACTCCTCTCACTCTGGAGCTGCTGCTTTACTGTAGATCACTCCTCTCACTCTGGAGCTGCTTTACTGTAGATCACTCCTCTCACTCTGGAGCTGCTTTACTGTAGATCACTCCTCTCACTCTGGAGCTGCTTTACTGTAGATCACTCCTCTTACACTGGAGCTGCTTTACTGTAAATCACCCCTCTCACTCTGGAGCTGCTTTACTGTAGATCACTCCTCTTACACTGGAGCTGATTTACTGTAAATCACTCCTCTCACTCTGGAGCTGCTTTACTGTAGATCACTCCTCTCACTCTGGAGCTGCTGCTTTACTGTAGATCACTCCTCTCACTCTGGAGCTGATTTACTGTAGATCACTCCTCTTACTCTGGAGCTGATTTACTGTAAATCACTCCTCTCACTCTGGAGCTGCTACTTTACTGTAGATCACTCCTCTTACACTGGAGCTGATTTACTGTAGATCACTCCTCTCACTCTGGAGCTGATTTACTGTAAATCACTCCTCTCACTCTGGAGCTGCTTTACTGTAGATCACTCCTCTTACACTGGAGCTGCTTTACTGTAAATCACCCCTCTCACTCTGGAGCTGCTTTACTGTAGATCACTCCTCTCACTCTGGAGCTGATTTACTGTAAATCACTCCTCTCACTCTGGCGCTGCTTTACTGTAGATCACTCCTCTTACACTGGAGCTGATTTACTGTAAATCACTCCTCTCACTCTGGAGCTGCTTTACTGTAGATCACTTCTCTCACTCTGGAGCTGATTTACTGTAGATCACTCCTCTCACTCTGGAGCTGCTTTACTGTAGATTGCTCCTCTCACTCTGGAGCTGCTGCTTTACTGTAGATCACTTCTCTCACTCTGGAGCTGCTTTACTGCAGATCACTCCTCTCACTCTGGAGCTGCTTTACTGTAGATCACTCCTCTCACTCTGGAGCTGCTTTACTGTAAATCACTCCTCTCACTCTGGAGCTCATTTACTGCAGATCACTCCTCTCACTCTGGAGCTCATTTACTGTAGATCACTTCTCTCACTCTGGAGCTCATTTACTGCAGATCACTCCTCTCACTCTGGTGCTCATTTACTGCAGATCACTAGACATATCATATCTCCAGCCCCACACCTCCAGGATATTAAACGAATGACTTGTACAGTACTAAGGTCTTTATAAATGTAAGGTACACTCCCTTCTGGAATCGCAGGGTAATGCAGCAGCGTTAGATGAGCGAAGAAAGGTGTCCATGATGCGGATGCAGATCTTTTGAGTGTCTGATTTGTCTTAAATTGACACAGTGAGAGCAGGAGGGGTTGAATCTGGGTTGTACACTGCATACAGGGCATAGGTGAGACTCGTGACATTAAGCCGATCTGTAATGATATGGGAGTCCCAACTGGGTCCCAGTAACAACACATGGACAAACCCACTCAGAGCCCAACTGACCTGGAACCCACCTAGCCCACATTCCACCTATGTGAGCCCACGTGAGCTTGTTGGCTGGGAAGGCTCTCTTTAGGGTAGAAGGTGGTGTCAGAAAGATGTGAATAAAAACGTTATGCCGGAGGAGTGAACGAGGGGAGGCAGCGATGCAAGACTAGATAAAGTCACCTCCAGCTTCAGACAATGCTGGGGGTGGGGATGTCTCTCCACACTGCAGCCAAAACTGAATGATCCGTAGGTTAGCGACCCAGTAATCAGACCTGAAATCTGGTAACGCTGAGTCCTCTGCATAAGCTGTTTCCGTATCCTTGGAGTCTTTTTATCCTGTATGAAGGATATACATTAAAGATGGGAAGAAAAGGGGAAGGTCTATGTATTCTACTGTAGAGAGATGTAGCAGAGACCAGCGCTCTAAAGCATCTGTAATATGGGCCAGAGGAGGAGCAAAGATGGCCTGAGGGAGACGTAACGAGCACTCTGAGATTAAACATTTTAAAGATTAAATTTTAGATGGTAAAAAGTTGAATTTTCCTTTTTTTCCCCAGTCTGGTTCTTCCAGTGTGTCTCCTTTATCTCCTTGTTCCTAGTTGGAACTTCTTGAGTAACCAGGTCTGTTAACCAGGTCTCAAATTCTGCTCGTGAGATCTTCTCAATATTCACCGTTATCCTAAAAAACAAATAATAAACAAACAAAACTGAAACTATTAAAACCAAGTGAAACTGAACTGAAACTGAAAGTAAGTCTGAAAGTCTCGTTTTACCCCGAAATGTAGCTGGTCAGCCAGGTCTTCTTCAGTTTAGCACTAGAGCTACGAGGCTAATATTGCTAAGTAGTACTGAAAGCTCATATTCTACTGGTTAGCACCATACCTCCACCATCACACTCTCTGTAAAGTGTGTTCAGTAATCGCTTGCTTATGTGGCTTATGTGGTTTCTGACCCTGTGTGACTCACTGTTCTCTAGCTTGGAGCTGTATTTAGCTTTGTTCCGTACGTTAGCTCACAACACAAAGGCCAAACACTCCCCCTAGATCTTCTACAATCCTTCAGTGAATTATGGGATAGATTTTAGCATGCTGACACTGGTCTGTAAACCACTGAATGGTTTAGAGTCAGATTACACATCAGCCATAACATTAAGACCAGCTGAAGTGAAGAATACTGCTGATCTGGGTCCAGTGGCTCCTGTCTGTTGAGGGGTGGATCTACATATCAGTCAGTGAGTGAACGGTCAGCTCTTGAAGATGATGAAGGTGATGAAGCAGGAAAAATGGACAAGCATATGAATCTGAGACACTTTGACAAGAAGAATCAAACTGTGATATTCTAGACAATGACAGATGTTCTAGACAACATCTCCAGAACATCAGCTAGCAGGTCTTGTGGGGGGTTTAGTCCGGTATTCAGTGGTCAGTACCTACCAAAAGTGCTGCAAGGAAGGACAACCAGTAAACCAGCGACAGGGTCATGGGCACCCAAGGCTCTCACTGACGTCATGGAGGCCCCACCCACCTCACAACTTACAAGGGATCTGCTGCTAACACTAGTCTTGGTGCCAGAGACCACAGCAGGACACCTTCAGAGGTCTTGTGGAGTCCATGGCTCATATGGTCAGATCTGTTGGGCCTATGCAATAACAGGCAGGTGGTTTTAATGTTATGGCGGATCATTGATATGTTATCACTCAAGGTGAAGATGATAGGATCGCTAGAAAGGCCGATCACGGAGCCACCAGAAGACATTTCCTGTGCTCTTACCACAAACTTTAGTCAGACATTTACATCTAAATCTAAAAGGAACATCTAAACAATGATGATGAAGATGAACCAGAACGTAGGCTGCAATGATCAAAGCTGTGTTTGGAGATAAAAGGGTGCAGAGCTTCATGAAAAGAACACCTCTCCAACTGGTAAGATCGGGAGTGGATGGATCATGCATTGGGCTGATGTTGCAGCCAGTGGCACAGGGAACATTTCCCTGATAGAGGAGAAGAATGGGTTCAATCAAACACCAGCAAATGCTGGAAGCAAACATCAGACTTCAAACAAAACAAAAAATTATCTTCATATTAATTGATCAGGAGTTTCAGATGTTTGAGAATGACCCAGAACCAGAGCTGTGACCTCTGTCTGAACCACTCCAGCAGATCTTAATGGAAATAAAACTTTCCCTGAACGGTCAAAACCAGAGCGTTGGTTTTGCCTCTGGAGGGAAAGAGTGTGGGCAGCTCATGGGGCGAGAGCGGGCCCACAGAGCTGCGCCCACAGAGCTGCAGACAGCGCTGGGGTTTTCTGCAGGAGGCCTGCACTGTAACTGGGTCAGCTGCAGATTTCTAAAGCGTCACATATTAAGCTCCTGAGCTCAGCTGGTTCAGAGCGGCTCCTCCGGACCGAACGAGACTTTTACACCTCTACACTTCACTGGTTGCATCACCCTATCACACCCTGAGGCACCTTCGTCTGCTGCATCACCGTAATACTCAACTACCCCCTCAGCAGCATCAGCAGAACACACTGCAGGAGCCCTGACCTGACCCGCTCTGCAAACAGAACCTCTGTTAGCTCTGCAAATAAAAGGTATAGAGAGGATCCTGCACTGATTTACAGCTTCACTCTGACCCCAGACGTGGTCAGTCAGCCAAGACTATGTAGTGGAGCTACACTGTATGGTCAAAAGTATTGGGACACCTGTTCATTCAGTGTTTCTTCTGAAATCAAGGATATTAAAAGAGTTGACCCTGCTTCTGTTGGAGTAACTGTCTCTACTGTACTGACTTTCTACTAGATTCTGGAGGAGGAGCATTGCAGAGAGGATTTGATTGCATTCAGCAACAAGAGAATTATTGAGGTCATCCCATTCAGAATTCCTGGATGGAGCTCCACCATCATTCACACAGCTTGTCTAGTCCCTGTAGAGAAGAACTGCCAATAGAATAGGACTCTCTGGAGCAGATCAGCATCATTAGGCTATTATAAAGGCATGGGTGACTAACAGGAAACCCAGTGATGCAGCTGTAGCTTTACAGTTGGTCTGAAAATGTAGCAGCTGCGGTGGCCTACATAAACCAAACACCGCTCTCCCCTCTCACACTCTTTAACCAACTTTCCTACACACACACACACACACACACACACTTCTGTACAGGACAGTAAATCTCACTGTGCCAGGATTTATCAGCGCAATAACCACCACAGTATTCAGCCAGAGTTCTTTACTGTTCACGTTATTCTGTCCACAAAGCAATACTCCTAAATTACCCTCACTTCTAATGTAGTAACTCCCCGAACTATATACAGCCTACAGCAGTTTAGCCCCTCCTATACAGCCTACAGCAGTCTAGCCCCACCCATCCAGCCTACAGCAGTTTAGTCCCGTCCATTCAGCCTACAGCAGTTTAGTCCCGTCCATTCAGCCTACAGCAGTCTAGCCCCACCCATCAAGCCTACAGCAGTTTAGCCCCACCCATTAAGCCTACAGCAGTTTAGCCCCACCCATTCAGCCTACAGCAGTCTAGCCCCACCCATCCAGCCTACAGCAGTCTAGCCCCACCCATCCAGCCTACAGCAGTTTAGCCCCACCCATCCGGCCTACAGCAGTCTAGCCTTACCCATCCAGCCTATAGCAGTTTAGCTCCACCCATTCAGCCTACAGCAGTTTAGCCCCTCCCATCCAGCCTATAGCAGGTTAGCCCCACCCATTCAGCCTACAGCAGTTTAGCCCCACCCATTCAGCCTACAGCAGTTTAGCCCCTCCCATCCAGCCTACAGCAGTTTAGCCCCACCCATTCAGCCTACAGCAGTCTAGCCCCACCCATCCAGCCTACAGCAGTTTAGCCCCACCCATTCAGCCTACAGCAGTTTAGCCCCACCCATCCAGCCTACATCAGTTTAGCCCCACCCATTCAGCCTACAGCAGTCTAGCCCCACCCATCCAGCCTACAGCAGTCTAGCCCCACCCATCCAGCCTACAGCAGTTTAGCCCCACCCATCCGGCCTACAGCAGTCTAGCCTTACCCATCCAGCCTATAGCAGTTTAGCTCCACCCAGTCAGCCTACAGCAGTTTAGCCCCTCCCATCCAGCCTATAGCAGGTTAGCCCCACCCATTCAGCCTACAGCAGTTTAGCCCCACCCATTCAGCCTACAGCAGTTTAGCCCCTCCCATCCAGCCTATAGCAGTTTAACCCCAACATCCAGCCTCCAGCAGTCTAGCCCCACCCATCCAGCCTACAGAAGTTTAGCCCCACCCATCCAGCCTACAGCAGTTTAGCCCCACCTATTCAGCCTACAGCAGTCTATCCCCTCCCATCCAGCCTACAGCAGTCTATCCCCTCCCATCCAGCCTACAGCAGTCTATCCCCTCCCATCCAGCCTACAGCAGTTTAGCCCCACCCATCCAGCCTACAGCAGATTAACCCCACCTTTGGGGAGAGTTTGAGGACTCACTTCCCTTCCCAACCTCCTTAAAGAATCGCCGGCAGAGGAGCCGGAATTGGAAATTCCACAAATTTCCTGGCAGATAAACACTGATCCTAACCCCTTGACCGCACTGTTCAGAGTCGTCCCAGTGGACACACAAGTGACATCAGTCCATGCAAATGATCCCAGTGGAAGACAGAAAGACTCCATCCCATAAAAGCTGATCTCTGATTTGGCTAAATTCTGTGTGTCAGCTGGAGGAGATGTAGAGGAAGTTAGTGTGCAGAGACTCAGACACTGAGATCGGTTTACAGTAGCGGTGATAGGAAACAGGTGTCACCATGACTACAACATGAGTACAGTTTAATGCATATGTTTGCGCACCCCGTTCAGACAACATGTGTTTCTGGTGTTCTAAGTGTACATAAACACAAAAGTATCCGGACACGGTTCTCCCATTACTGACATGGCCCTTTACCTGCTCATGCACAGCTTGTTTACCTCCATAGAAAATCACTGCCAATATAACAGGACTCTCTGGAGCTGCCACGTCTGGTCTACAGTCACCATGCCCAGTGTCCTTCAGTAGATTAGTAGAGGGGTATAAAGCCCTGCAACACTGGGCTGTGGAGAGCTGGAGATCCAGCCAATACCTCTGTGATAAGCCTGATTGGTATCCATTCATCACCCATCGTCAATATCTGACCTCACACAAACACTCACAGGGCTGAATGCTACCAATTCCTCACAGCAGCATTCCAAAGTTTAGTGATAGGCTTTTCTAGAAGAGTAAGAGGCTGTTCCTGCAGCGATGGGGGAAACAAGCTTGATTTCTGCCCTGGAGGAGCAAGTGTCTACAGATTAATGCTCATGGAGGCTCCGCCCACTTCACAACTTACAGGACTTGCAGCTAATGTTAGTTTTGGTGCCACAAGACACCCCAGCAGGACACCTTCAGAGGTCTAGTGGAGTGCATGCCTGAACGAGTCAGAGCTGTTTTGGTGGCACGAGGGAAATTACGCAACCTTAGGCCTGTGGGTTTCCGGGTTATTGGTGCACGCATGCTTACCAACAGTTAAGTTATGTCTGACGTAAGGCACTGAAAGTTGTGGGCTTCTTAAAAGGACCTGATCCCCCCCTCAGACGACTGGAAGACAGCATCCCATAATAGCTGGGTTAAAGGGGAACTCCAGCTTTTCAAAACATTTGCATAACTCAAAGTGTGTGTCATTCAGAGGGGGGTCTGATGTGAAACCGTTCACTGTAGAGAAACTGACCCACTGGATCTATTTAATTATGGTGGAATGGTGAGTACTACAAAGATACAGCCCATAATTTATCTCCTATCCAAACCCACCAGTGCAGCTACACGAGTCTCCTGAGTTTTATATGGAATGATGATGATGATGATGATGGTAAAATAGTGGAGAATCTGAACTAATGCAGGTCTCTTTAGGGACTACTTTCTGTAGCTGCACTACACCCTGCATCATGTATCCCTCCACCATTTTAATGATCTGATTTTAAAAGCAGGTTCTAGAGCCGAACTCTTCTCAGAACTCTGGTAGAACCGTGTCTCAGGCATCAGGCAGCGTCTTCATCACCATTAGGTGAAGAACTTTCTGTGAGGAGCTTTTAGTAGAGCTTCAGACGTCTGCTTCCCTTCACCTCTACTGTAGAACCACAGCTCTGACTGGAGGAGCTTATCTAGAACCTCCACTGTAGAACTCCAGCTCTGACTGGGGGAGCTTGTCTAGAACCGAGCGTTTCACACCAAACCCCCCTCTGAGTGAGTCTGTTCACTGAATATTAAGAAAAGTGGTTGGAGTTGATCTTTTAAGAGTCAGTTGGTGGAATGGTGAACATTGTGGAATAGTGAGTATGGTGTAATAGTGAACATTGTGGAATAGTGAGTATGGTGGAATGGTGAACATTGTGGAATAGTGAGTATGGTGGAATAGTGAGTATGGTGGAATAGTAAGTATGGTGGAAGGGTGAGTAAGGTGGGAGGGTGAACATGGTGGAAAGGTGAGTAAGGGGGAATAGTGAGTACGTTGAAATGGTGAACATGGTGGAAAAGTGAGTATGGTGGAATGGTAAGTATGGTGGAATGGTGCGTATGGTGGAATGGTGAACATTGTGGAATGGTGAGTATGGTGCAATGGTGAGTATGGTGGAATGGTGCGTATGGTGGAATGGTGAGTATGGTGGAATGGTGAGTATGGTGCAATGGTGAGTATGGTGGAATGGTGAACATTGTGGAATAGTGAGTATGGTGGAATAGTGAGTATGGTGGAATAGTAAGTATGGTGGAAGGGTGAGTAAGGTGGGAGGGTGAACATGGTGGAAAGGTGAGTAAGGGGGAATAGTGAGTACGTTGAAATGGTGAACATGGTGGAAAAGTGAGTATGGTGGAATGGTAAGTATGGTGGAATGGTGCGTATGGTGGAATGGTGAACATTGTGGAATGGTGAGTATGGTGCAATGGTGAGTATGGTGGAATGGTGAACATGGTGGAATGGTGGGTATGGTGGAATGGTGCGTATGGTGGAATGGTGAGTATGGTGGAATGGTGAGTATGGTGCAATGGTGAGTATGGTGGAATGGTGAGTATGATGGAATGGTGGGTATGGTGGAATGGTGAGTATGGTGAAAGGGTGAGTATGGTGGAATGGTGAGTATGATGGAATGGTGGGTATGGTGAGTATGGTGGACTGGTGAGTATGATGGAATGGTGGGTATGGTGGAAAGGTGAGTATGGTGGAATGGTGAACATTGTGGAATAGTGAATATGGTGGAATGGTGAGTATGGTGGAATGGTGAGTATGATGGAATGGTGGGTATGGTGGAAAGGTGAGTATGGTGGAATGGTGAGTATGGTGGGAGGGTGAACATTGTGGAATGGTGAATATGGTGGAATGGTGAGTATGGTGGAATGGTGGGTATGGTGGAATGGTGAGTATGGTGGAATGGTGAACATTGTGGAATGGTGAGTATGGTGGAATGGTGAACATTGTGGAATGGTGAGTATGGTGGAATGGTGAGTATGGTGGAATGGTGAACATTGTGGAATGTGAGTATGGTGGAATGGTGAGTATGGTAGACTGGTGAGTATGGTGGAATGGTGAGTATGGTGGAATGTGAGTATGGTGGAATGTGAGTGTGGTGGAATGGTGAGTATGGTGGAATGTGAGTATGGTGGAATAGTGAGTATGGTGGAATGGTGAGTATGGTAGACTGGTGAGTATGGTGGAATGTGAGTATGGTGGAATGTGAGTATGGTGGAAGGGTGGGGTATGGTGGAATGTGAGTATGGTGGAATGTGAGTGTGGTGGAATGGTGAGTATGGTAGACTGGTGAGTATGGTGGAATGTGAGTATGGTGGAATGTGAGTATGGTGGAAGGGTGGGGTATGGTGGAATGTGAGTATGGTGGAATGTGAGTGTGGTGGAATGGTGAGTATGGTGGAATGTGAACTGCAGTTACTCTGCTTTGTTCAGGTGGTTTGAGCTCCCTATAGATCAAAGCCTGTGCTTTAGTATAGTTGCACTAAGGTACACTTTCGAGGTCAGGATACAGAAGGCTACTGCAGAGCACAGGGTCAGTTAAATGAGCGAGGAGTGTGTCACTCTCAGGGTCAGTGTTAAACTGGCTGTGTTCAGAGCTGCCCGATACTGAACTGTAACTGTAGTCATTCAGGCGTTTACAGCAGATCGGTTTGTCTGAGGGGAGCTGTGTTCCTCGCCGCAGGCTGGGAGCAGGTCCGTGTCCCTCGCTCTGCTCGACCTGCACGTTATCGCTTTGGCAGCGGAACCCCTTTGGTGTGCCCAGTCTGGCCAGCAGCCCTGGTTTAATGTATTACCCAGTGGTCATTTTAACCCACTTATGAAACAGAGGTGGTGTTGGACTGGGCTGGACTCTGGGAGGGGTGAGGGCTTATCTGCGGTCGTATAAAAGCAGACCTGAAACTGTGGAGGCAAAGTGGGCATGCTGCTTCACCACTGACCCTCCAGAACTCAACCTGACCTTCTCTTCTTTCCAGCTCATCATGGGAGTTGCCTACAGTGTCGGAGAGTAAGTAGTTCACCTGTGGCTGCGGGCAGGAACACTCAATTTAAGTTATATTCTTAGGGCTTTTCATTTTAATTGAACTGTTTTTGCATCTATGAAACTCTTAAGTGATGCAACTTTCCACTGAAGTGTCCTTCTGAAGACAGAGATACAACTATCATCTACAAAAGCTAAAATTCACTTGAACTGTTTAATGTATGCAGCCATCCAGCGATAAACTGATAGAAAATGGCTGAATTTAGTCGATAGCTGCTCTGAAGATTAAGGGATTTAATTATTAACTATTATATTAATTATACCTATTTCTGAGTAGCATTTACTTTGAACAGTTGCTACTGCAGTGCACTAGGTGGCGCTATGTCTTTTTCATACAGCAGAAGAAGGGGAAGATTGCTCTGTAGTGAGGAAAACTGCCAGCCAAGTAATACTACCTTTCAAATTTCAAGGCACTAGGGGGCGCACCTGAGGGAGTCTAACCAATCAGAACTCAGTAGCTAGTAATGTCAAGCAGTAGTGCTAACTGCTCAGAATTCTGTAGTAGTAATGCTAGCCAATCAATACATGATTGATGCTAATCCATCAAGTAGTTTTAGTGTTAGCTATTTTGCGTTCAAATGATTAGTTAGCAGGGTTAGCTTTAGCATTAGCTAGTTAAAGTATATTGATAGAGTTAGCAGGGTTAGCTTTAGTATTAGCTAAATTCAGTGTTTGTATGGATACAGTTAGCAGGGTTAGCTTTAGCATTAGCTAGTTAAAGTATTTATATGGATACAGTTCGCAGGGTTAGCTTTAGCATTAGCCAGTTTCAGTGTTTTTATGGAGACAGTTAGCAGGGTTAGCTTTAGCATTAGCTAGTAAAAGTATATGGATAGAGTTAGCAGGGTTAGCTTTAGCATTAGCTAGTTAAAGTAAATGGATAGAGTTAGCAGGGTTAGCTTTAGCATTAGCTAATTAAAGTAAATGGATGGAGTTAGCAGGGTTAGCTTTAGCATTAGCTAATTAAAGTAAATGGATAGAGTTAGCAGGGTTAGCATTAGTATTAGCTAGTTAAAGTATTTATATGGATACAGTTAGCAGGGTTAGCTTTAGTATTAGCTAGTTTCTGTGTTTTCTGGAGACAGTTAGCAGGGTTAGCATTAGTATTAGCTAGTTAAAGTATTTATATGGATACAGTTAGCAGGGTTAGCTTTAGTATTAGCTAGTTTCTGTGTTTTCTGGATACAGTTAGCAGGGTTAGCTTTAGTATTAGCTAGTGTCAGTGTTTTTATGGAGACAGTTAGCAGGGTTAGCATTAGTATTAACCAGTTTCAGTGTTTTTATGGATACAGTTAGCAGGGTTAGCTTTAGCATTAGCCAGTTTCAGTGTTTTTATGGATACAGTTAGCAGGGTTAGCTTTAGCATTAGCCAGTTTCAGTGTTTTTATGGAGACAGTTAGCAGGGTTAGCCAGTTTCAGTGTTTTTATGGAGACAGTTAGCAGGGTTAGCTTTAGCATTAGCCAGTTTCAGTGTTTTTATGAAGACAGTTAGCAGGGTTAGCTTTAGCATTAGCTAGTAAAAGTATATGGATAGAGTTAGCAGGGTTAGCTTTAGCATTAGCTCATTAAAGTAAATGGATAGAGTTAGCAGGGTTCGCTTTGGCATTAGCTAGTTAAAGTATTTATATGGAATCAGTTAGCAGGGTTAGCATTAATATTAGCTAGTTAAGGTATTTATATGGAATCATTTAGCAGGGTTAGCTTTAGTATTAGCTAGTTTCTGTGTTTTCTGGAGACAGTTAGCAGGGTTAGCTTTAGCATTAGTCAGTTTCAGTGTTTTTATAGCTACAGTTAGCAGGGTTAGCTTTAGCATTAGCTAGTTAAAGTATACGGATAGAGTTAGCAGGGTTAGCTTTAGCATTAGCTAGTTAAACTATACGGATAGAGTTAGCAGGGTTAGCTTTAGCATTAGCTAGTTAAAGTATATGGATAGAGTTAGCAGGGTTAGCTTTAGCATTAGCTAGTTAAAGTATACGGATAGAGTTAGCAGGGTTAGCTTTAGCATTAGCTAGTTAAAGTATACGGATAGAGTTAGCAGGGTTAGCTTTAGCATTAGCTAGTTAAAGTATATGGATAGAGTTAGCAGGGTTAGCTTTAGCATTAGCTAGTTAAAGTATTTATATGGATACAGTTACTGGGGTTAGCTTTAGCATTAGCTAGTTAAAGTAAGTAAATTTTAGTTGGTCATGATTTCAGACACTGATCAGATGAGAGACTTCAATACACATAATATCGATTGATAATGATCAATATTTATTAGTGTTTACATATTGGTGTGCAGAGATTGTAAGGGTGTCGGTTATTTCCTCAGCTGGGTGGAATGTGTGTGTGGGTGTTACTTGGTTGCAGGCCAGCAGCTTCAGAGCTCCACCGCT
This sequence comes from Salminus brasiliensis, assembly GCF_030463535.1. Lineage (NCBI taxonomy): Eukaryota > Metazoa > Chordata > Actinopteri > Characiformes > Bryconidae > Salminus > Salminus brasiliensis. The sequence continues at coordinate 98,628,898 of NC_132878.1, read as the reverse complement.
GGCTGTGTGAACACACAGGGGGAATATGCAGATTACACAATTTCCACTCAACTATAACCTACTTTCACATTTACTGTCCTGTGGAAAAGTTATAACACCCCGTAAACACCTCACACACCTCACACACCTCACACACATCACACACCTCACACACATCACACTTTATAACAAATCTGTGTTTGAGCTTCACTGAGAGAAGTAATCTAACTAAACTCACACATCTGAAGAAACCTCTTTAATCCTGTCCAAAAAAAGGTTATTATGGGGTGTCTGATTTACCTGTATACACGACCCTGTGCAGGTACTGTGCTCCTGCACCTGTACAGAGCATTACTGGGATTTCAGCCACCCTCTAAGCAGTGACGTCACAGCCCGCTTGTATTTGTATGGTCTTCATGTTTATGCTCTTCTCCAGGGTTGACCACCTCTACACCTTCTTCGTCCAGTGGTCTCCGGACCTCTACACCAAACACGGCCGAAAGCAGAGCTTCCTGGTGGTGAACAAGCAGGAGCTGGCTATGATTGACAGCTTGCTCAGTGGAGCCGGGCCTAAAGACTGGGAGGTGAGTGAAGGAAAGATCACTGCTCTCCATGTGTCTTCATTCCTTTTCTCCAAAACAGGACTTTAAGGTGTTGTGCAAAAGTCTGAGCACCCCTGATTTTATTGAATTTGACAGATAATAACATATTTAATACGACATTTAAAATTTCCTCCCTCTAGAATCTAAAACTGTCCCAGATCCACGTCATCAGCAAAGAAACACAGTGAATCTATTCAGTTTACAAACATCCTCTAATCTACACGATAAACAATCAAACTTCCCCACTTTCTTCTAATGTATGAATATGTGTAGATGTTCATCATATCATTGTTAGTGCTGAGTGAAAATTAATGAACTAGCATTCCTAATGAGATATCATTACATTATAGTTATATAGCATTCATATTTTTATAACTTGCATGTATAGTTATATTAGCATTAATAAAGCTAATAAGCTAGCATCATTTTACAGTATTAATAGTTCATAACTGCATTAATAAAGGTAATAACTGCATTAATAAGAGTAATAACTACATTAATAAGGTTAATAAGTGCACTAATAAAGGTAATAACTGCATTAATTACGGTAATAACTACATTAATAAAGATAATAACTGCATTAATAAGGGTATGAACTGCATTAATAAAAGGAATAACTGCATTAATAAAGGTAATAACTGCATTAATAAAGGTAATAACTGCATTAATAATGGTATGAACTGCATTAATAAAAGGAATAACTGCATTAATAAGGGTATGAACTGCATTAATAAAAGGAATAACTGCATTAATAAAGGTAATAACTGCATTAATAAAAGGAATAACTGCATTAATAAAGGTAATAACTGCATTAATAAGGGTATGAACTGCATTAATAAAAGGAATAACTGCATTAATAAAGGTAATAACTGCATTAATAAGGGTATGAACTGCATTAATAAAAGGAATAACTGCATTAATAAGGGTATGAACTGCATTAATAAAAGGAATAACTGCATTAATAAAGGTAATAACTGCATTAATAAGGGTATGAACTGCATTAATAAAAGGAATAACTGCATTAATAAAGGTAATAACTGCATTAATAAGGGTATGAACTGCATTAATAAAAGGAATAACTGCATTAATAAAGGTAATAACTGCATTAATAAGGGTATGAACTGCATTAATAAAAGGAATAACTGCATTAATAAAGGTAATAACTGCATTAATAAATGTAATAACTGCATTAATAAAGGAATAACTGCATTAATAAAGGTAATAACTGCATTAATAAGGGTATGAACTGCATTAATAAAAGGAATAACTGCATTAATAAAGGTAATAACTGCATTAATAAAGGAATAACTGCATTAATAAAGGTAATAACTGCATTAATAAAGGTAATAACTGCATTAATAAGGGTATGAACTGCATTAATAAAAGGAATAACTGCATTAATAAAGGTAATAACTGCATTAGTAATGTCAGTGGTATTAGCTGTAATACAGGGATTCTGATAGAGCTCAGCCCGTTGTCTGAAAGTGGGCGTCGCGGCTCTGCAGATGCTGATGAGAATGGGGTCCAGTGTCTGATCACTCCGCTGGGTTTGGTTCTATTTGGGGGTTAGTCCCCTATTTGGGGGGTTCTCTGCGTTGCAGACTGTGGTTAAATGACTTCCAGTCAGCGGGAACCGAAACGGCCTCACTTTCACTGCCCTTATTAGGATTCATTTCCTCTACACTTCATGCTCAGAATCCTCCCTTCCCCTCTCTTTACAAGAAATGAAACTGGCAGAGCAGCCAATCCTGGCAGCCCCTGAGGGAATAAACACTCAGCAGGCCAATGAGGGCCTCGAGGGGCGTGGATAAATAGAGGAGCTGAGCTCCCTCCACTCACAGCAGAGCACACAAAGACACACAGAACCGGTGCTAACATGAGGCCCATACTGGAGAACATTCAAATCCTGTATGTTTCTAATGGCTGTGAGGAACCCTATGTAGAGGTGAGGTTCTGCAGCAGCCGGTCAGATCTGACTGTGTGGACTTAGAGCATTTCTGTGAGAACATAAAGAACCGACATGCACCTGAGAGGTTCTGTCTGCTGAATACTGAATCACAACTAACATCAGTCTGTTCTCCTTCTGCAGATCATCACTGTGCGAAAGTCTGAGTGCTCCCGGAGTGTGTGCAGCTCACAGAGTGTGTGCAGTTCACGGAGTGTGTGCAGCTCGCGGAGTGTGTGCAGTTCACGGAGTGTGTGCAGCTCGCGGAGTGTGTGCAGCTCCTGGAGTGTGTGCACGTCTGAGGATGAGGAGGCTGAAGACACACTCCCTGCCTTAAACCAGAAAAGCTACATCTTGCAGGACCATCACATCGAGAGCGTGAGTGACCATCCTCATTATATACTGTAGTAGATACTGAATAATTCATAGTGGATACTAAATAATTCATAGTGGATACTGAATAATTCATAGTGGATACTGAATAATTCATAGTAGATACTGAATAATTCATAGTGGATACTGAATAATTCATAGTAGATACTGAATAATCCATAGTGGATACTGAGTAATTCATAGTGGATACTGAGTAATTCATACTGGATACTGAATAATTCATAGTGGATACTGAGTAATTCATAGTAGATACTGAATCATTCATAGTAGATACTGAATAATTCATAGTGGATAGTGAATAATTCATAGTGGATACTGAATAATTCATAGTGGACACTGGATAGTTCATAGTGGATACTGAATAATTCATAGTGGATAGTGAATAATTCATAGTGGATACTGAATAATTCATAGTGGACACTGGATAGTTCATAGTGGATACTGAATGACCCATGCTGTAATGAACAGTAAGAGTAGGTGAAATGGGTAATGAAGGGTAATAATAAAGTTTAAAGCCTGCACACCTGTTGAAGGTAAAATGGATGTTAATGTGTGTGTGTGTGTGTGTGTGTTGGTGTGTGTCTACAGTTGGCCAGCCGTCTGCCCCCTCGTGTCCAGTGCAATGTGTGGGACCTGGTCTACAGCACAGCGGAACACGGCACCAGCCTGAGAACACTGTACCGCAAAACTGCAGCGATAGACCGACCCGTCCTGCTGCTCATAAAGGACATGCACAACCAGGTCAGCATGTGTGTGTGTGTCTATATCAGTGTGTATATAAATAAGAATATATCAGTGCATATATAAATATATATATATATATAAGTTCATATATATAAGTGTATATCAGTGTGTGTATATATATAAGTGTATATCAGTGTGTGTATATATATAAGTGTATATCAGTGTGTGTATATATATAAGTGTATATCAGTGTGTGTATATATATAAGTGTACATCAGTGTGTATATATATAAGTGTATATCAGTGTGTGTATATATATAAGTGTATATCAGTGTGTGTATATATATAAGTGTACATCAGTGTGTATATATATATAAGTGTACATCAGTGTGTATATATATATAAGTGTACATCAGTGTGTATATAAATAAGAATATATCAGTGCATATATAAATATATATATATATATAAGTTCATATATATAAGTGTATATCAGTGTGTGTATATATATAAGTGTATATCAGTGTGTGTATATATATAAGTGTATATCAGTGTGTGTATATATATAAGTGTATATCAGTGTGTGTATATATATAAGTGTACATCAGTGTGTATATATATAAGTGTATATCAGTGTGTGTATATATATAAGTGTATATCAGTGTGTGTATATATATAAGTGTATATCAATGTACGTGTATATATTTCTGTGTATATAACTGTATTTCACTGTGTGCAGGTGTTTGGTGCGTTCTCCTCCGACCCGTTCAGAGTGAGTGACAGCTGCTACGGAACGGGAGAAACATTCCTCTTCACCTTCGACCCAGAGTTTAAGGTACGTTCTTCATCATCATCATTATCATCATCATCGTGCTGTGTGGAACCGTGCTGTTCCTCTGACCGGACGTCTGATGGAGGTTCTTTTCTCTTGCAGACGTTCTGCTGGACTGGAGAAAACTCCTATTTCGTGCGCGGGTTCCTCGATTCTCTGCAGATGGGAGGAGGAGGGTGAGTTTCTGACGGTTTTAACCGTTTCACTGAATCTGCTGCTCATTTCCAGGAAATACACACAATGGCCACTTTATCAGAAACTGCTCCCCTGCAGCTCCACATTGCTGGTGTTCAGTAAGACCCTGTAGATCCCCTGCTTATGATCAGAGTGTCTTAGCACCCCACCTTTATGGTGTGTTTCCAGTAAAGTGGCTAGTGAGTGGAAGCCCAAGGTAGGGTGTTTCCAGTAAAGTGGCCAGCAAGTGTAGTTCCAGTAATTATCCTATTTACTGAAGGTATAATACAATGCACCGCTGTTGTTCTGACCCCAGGGGGCCGTTCGGTTTGTGGCTGGATGCGGATCTCTGCCGCGGCTCCACGTTTTCCTGCAGCACTTTCCGGAACCAGCCTCTCTCACCCCAACAGGACTTTAGAATCCAGGCTGTGGAGGTGTGGACCTTCCTGTAAAGACACGTCCTCCCACCCCCACACCTACACCCACACACTCTTCAGAGCAGAGTGGAGCCAGAGAGACTGTTTCTCATTCGGAGCGTTTGACCTGCTCTTCCAGTCCTGGAGCAGAACGCAGCGGGACTAAGCGTGTCTGAACAGGATTCCGGGTCGTTTGGCAAGTTCTGCAGCGCTCAATTCCCGCACAAGTCCGTTAGGAGGAAAGGAGCCGTGCCAGCCCGCACCCCTTCCAGACCTTCACTCAACACTACTGAGACAGAGCTCCTGAGCAGGCCTGAAGTCCCACTGACCCTCCCGCTGTCCGGCGGCACAGACACTGTTTACAGGTGTTTACAGGCGTCTGAGGATTTCAGAATGAGCAGTCTGAGCATTTGACATGTTCAGTTTTTATAATGATCATTTTTTATTAAATTATTTTTGTATTGGGGGGAAACACATTTTACACACTACAGATGGGTTGTGTGTCTCGGCACTGTTGATCAGAGCCAGCACTGTGTCTGTAATTCACATTTCTATTCAAATATATCATTCTCCTCCTGATCCGGCTGTGGTTCATTCTCCCGCACAGACATTAAAGGAGAAGTTCAGTGAAAATGTACATTTGCACGATTCTCCTCTCACCCCACCTGGAGTTCATCCACCATGACAGTTTTAGTGTCCAAACTTTGCTTCTTCAGATCTGCGCTGGCGCTATGAGGCTACACTGCTAACAAACAGCAGAAGTCAATAGTCACCCAAATCCTTCTTGTAAATATCGCTCATACATTTTCCTCAACCCGTTTAAACATGATCCCAGAAACGCTGCTTCTGGATCTGGGTTAAAACGAGCAATCAGTCCAGTTAATAGTTACACTTCTGCTGCTCCAAACCTGGCTAGTGCGCCCCCTAGAGGTTGACAGTTCAGCTTTGCTGCATCCGTAACTCTGCCTCCACTGATGATGAAGTAGGGGGGATTTCCCCCCAGTTGCACAACAGTGGGCGCCGACCTACTGAACCTCCTAAACACTCCCACTGGTTGAAGGTTGTTCACTCCACCTTCTCACTAAGCCCTGAACTCCACATGCACAAGGTGGGGTGGTTTAAGGTGGCACAGCAGGTGGGGCCTTTCCAATAAAGCCCAAAGGGCGGCCAGGGTAAGGTAAGGTACCTGGGGCTGCACCATTTAAGGTGGAACAGAAAATTCTAATAAGACACCGTCCTCAAACACCAGAGTATACCCGCTACACCATTTAAGGTGGAAAGGAAAACACTAAAAATGTACTCGCAGCGTAATTTAAGGTGGAATAGAGAATCAAATACAAAGCCATGCTCAGCTACCAGACTGTACCTGCTGCACTATTTAAGGTGGAATGTACAAATAAGAAGCTGTTTTCAGTCACCAGATATACCCACTGAACCATTTAAGGTGGTGTGCAGTATTTAAATATGAAGTTGTGCTCAAAAACTAGACTGTACCTGCTGCACCGTTTAAGGTGGAATAGAAAACTCAAATAAGAAACCGGCGAATGAGAGGCCAACTTATTCTTGATTGCGTTGAGGATGTGATGATTTAGGCATGGGGTTAACATTGTGCTAATAGGTGGAGTATGGGCTTTGATTGTTTGTTAGCTGCATTAGCATCATAGCTCCAGTACAGAAGCAGGGGCTCCAGGCCCCTGGCTGATAGGCTCCGTTTAAGGGGGTTAAATTTGATTTCATAACTCCAGAACTTGTTGAAACGGAGTCGTTATCAATCCTAAGCCTCCAGCGGGGCGGTGAGAGCTGAGGGGTTTACAGGCTTTCAGGTTTTGGAGCGCTGCACTGGAAAAGCTTTCACAACAACATGAAACACGGTGTGCTGTCGCACACACTAACGAAGAGCGCTGAGGAAAAGCTGAAAATTGGGGACTGGATAAAGGCATAACCCCCTTCCTGAGCTCCTGCTCCCTAAAACAAGGTTTCTATTCAGCAGTGGATCTGCAGGCCGACGCTCAGGAACCGACACCGTGCTTCTTACCCTCCGATCATTTCAACAGAGAGTCCTTTATCCCGGGGGTGTTAACCACTCTATAACTATAACTCTGAGTGTGAGAGTGAAGGGTGGAGGGTGGAGGGTGAAGGGTGAAGAGTAGAGAGTGGAGAGTGGAGGGTGGAGGGTGAAGAGTAGAGGGTGAAGGGTGAAGGGTGAAGAGTAGAGAGTGGAGGGTGAAGGGTGAAGAGTAGAGAGTGGAGGGTGAAGAGTGAAGAGTAGAGAGTGAAGGGTGAAGGGTGAAGAGTAGAGAGTGGAGGGTGAAGAGTGAAGAGTAGAGAGTGAAGGGTGAAGAGTAGAGAGTGGAGGGTGAAGGGTGAAGAGTAGAGAGTGGAGGGTGAAGGGTGAAGGGTGAAGAGTAGAGGGTGAAGGGTGAAGAGTAGAGAGTGGAGGGTGAAGGGTGAAGAGTGGAGGTGAAGGGTGAAGAGTAGAGAGTGGAGGGTGAAGGGTGAAGAGTAGAGGGTGGAGGGTGAAGGGTGAAGAGTAGAGAGTGGAGGGTGAAGGGTGAAGAGTAAAGAGTGGAGGGTGAAGGGTGAAGGGTGAGGGGTGAAGAGTGGAGGGTGAAGGGTGAAGAGTGGAGGGTGAAGGGTGAAGAGTAGAGAGGTGAGGGTGAAGGGTGAAGGGTGAAGAGTAGAGAGTGGAGGGTGAAGGGTGAAGAGTAGAGAGTGGAGGGTGAAGAGTGAAGAGTAGAGAGTGGAGGGTGAAGGGTGAAGAGTAGAGAGTGGAGGGTGAAGAGTGAAGAGTAGAGAGTGAAGGGTGAAGAGTAGAGAGTGGAGGGTGAAGGGTGAAGAGTAGAGAGTGGAGGGTGAAGGGTGAAGGGTGAAGAGTAGAGGGTGAAGGGTGAAGAGTAGAGAGTGGAGGGTGAAGGGTGAAGAGTGGAGGGTGAAGGGTGAAGAGTAGAGAGTGGAGGGTGAAGGGTGAAGAGTGGAGGGTGAAGGGTGAAGAGTAGAGAGTGGAGGGTGAAGAGTGAAGAGTAGAGAGTGGAGGGTGAAGGGTGAAGAGTAGAGAGTGGAGGGTGAAGGGTGAAGGGTGAAGAGTAGAGAGTGGAGGGTGAAGGGTGAAGGGTGAAGAGTAGAGGGTGAAGGGTGAAGAGCAGAGAGTGGAGGGTGAAGGGTGAAGAGTAGAGGGTGGAGGGTGAAGGGTGAAGGGTGAGGGGTGAAGAGTAAAGAGTGATGGGTGAGGAGTGGAAGGTGAAAAGTGAAGGTGAAAAGTGAAGGTGAAAAGTGAAGGGTGAAGAGTAGAGAGTGGAGGGTGAGAAGTGGAAGGTGAAAAGTGAAGGTGAAAGTGAAGGTGAAAAGTGAAGGTGAAAAGTGAAGGGTGAAGAGTGGAAGGTGAAGAGTAAAGAGTGGAGGGTGAGGAGTGGAAGGTGAAGAGTGGAGGGTGAAGAGTGGAAGGTGAAGAGTAAAGAGTGGAGGGTGAGGAGTGGAAGGTGAAGAGTGGAGGGTGAAGAGTGGAAGGTGAAGAGTAGAGAGTGGAGGGTGAGGAGTGGAAGGTGAAAAGTGAAGGTGAAATGTGAAGGTGAAAAGTGAAGGGTGAAGAGTGGAAGGTGAAGAGTAGAGAGTGGAAGGTGAAAAGTGAAGGTGAAAAGTGAAGGGTGAAGAGTGGAAGGTGAAGAGTAGAGAGTGGAGGGTGAGGAGTAGAAGGTGAAAAGTGAAGGTGAAAAGTGAAGGTGAAAAGTGAAGGGTGAAGAGTGGAAGGTGAAGAGTAGAGAGTGGAGGGTGAGGAGTGGAAGGTGAAGAGTGGAAGGTGAAGAGTGGAGGGTGAAGAGTGGAGGGTGAAGAGTGGAAGGTGAAGAGTAAAGAATGGAAGGTGAAGAGTGGAGGGTGAAGAGTGGAAGGTGAAGAGTAAGAGTGGAAGGTGAAGAGTGGAGGGTGAAGAGTAGAGAGTGGAAGGTGAAGAGTGGAGGGTGAAGAGTGGAAGGTGAAGAGTAAAGAGTGGAGGGTGAAGAGTGGAGGGTGAAGAGTAGAGAGTGACGGGTGGAGGGTGAAGAGTAGAGAGTGGAGGGTGAGGGGTGAAGAGTAGAGAGTGGAGGGTGGAGGGTGAAGAGTAGAGAGTGGAGGGTGAGGGGTGAAGAGTAGAGAGTGGAGGGTGGAGGGTGAAGAGTAGAGAGTGGAGGGTGAGGGTGAAGAGTAAAGAGTGGAGGGTGAAGAGTGGAGGGTGAAGAGTAAGAGTGGAGGGTGAGGGGTGAAGAGTAGAGAGTGGAGGGTGAAGAGTGGAAGGTGAAGAGTAAAGAGTGGAGGGTGAGGGGTGAAGAGTAGAGAGTGGAGAGTGGAGGGTGAAGAGTAGAGAGTAGAGAGTGGAGGGTGAAGAGTGGAGAGTGGAGGGTGAAGAGTAGAGAGTAGAGAGTGGAGGGTGAAGAGTAGAGAGTGGAGGGTGAAGAGTGGAGGGTGAAGAGTGGAAGGTGAAGAGTGGAGGGTGAAGAGTAGAGAGTGGAGGGTGAAGGGTGAAGAGTAGAGGGTGGAGGGTGAAGGGTGAAGGGTGGGGGTGAAGAGTAGAGAGTGGAGAGTGGAGGGTGAAGAGTAGAGAGTAGAGAGTGGAGGGTGAAGAGTAGAGAGTGGAGGGTGAGGGGTGGAGGGTGAAGAGTGGAAGGTGAAGAGTAAAGAGTGGAGGGTGAGGGGTGAAGAGTAAGAGTGGAGGGTGAAGAGTGGAGGGTGAAGAGTAAAGAGTGGAGGGTGAGGGGTGAAGAGTAAAGAGTGGAGGGTGAGGGGTGAAGAGTAAAGAGTGGAGGGTGAGGGGTGAAGAGTAGAGAGTGGAGAGTGGAGGTGAAGAGTAGAGAGTAGAGAGTGGAGGGTGAAGAGTGGAGAGTGGAGGGTGGAGGGTGAGGAGTGGAGTGTGGGGTGGTGAGTTAAGTGTGGTGGGTGAGGTGTGAGTTAAGAGTGGAGGGTGAGGTGTGAAGAGTAAGAGTGGAGGGTGGGGGGTGAGGTTGTGAGTGGAGAGTGGTGGGTGTTGAGTTGTGAGTAGTGAGTGGAGGGTGAAGTGTTGAGTGTGGTGGGTGGAGGGTGTGGAGTGGTGAGTGGAAGGTGAAGAGTAAAGAGTGGAGGGTGAGGAGTGAAGAGTAAAGAGTGGAGGGTGAGGAGTGAAGAGTAAAGAGTGGAGGGTGAGGGGTGAAGAGTAGAGAGTGGAGAGTGGAGGGTGAAGAGTAGAGAGTGGAGAGTGGAGGGTGAAGAGTAGAGAGTAGAGAGTGGAGGGTGAAGAGTGGAGAGTAGAGAGTGGAGGGTGAAGAGTGGAGAGTAGAGAGTAGAGAGTGGAGGGTGAAGAGTAAAGAGTGGAGGGTGAAGAGTAGAGAGTAGAGAGTGGAGGGTGAAGAGTGGAGAGTAGAGAGTAGAGAGTGGAGGGTGAAGAGTAGAGAGTAGAGAGTGGAGGGTGAAGAGTAAAGAGTGGAGGGTGAGGTGTGAAGAGTAGAGAGTGGAGAGTGGAGGGTGAAGAGTAGAGAGTAGAGAGTGGAGGGTGAAGAGTAAAGAGTGGAGGGTGAGGTGTGGAAGGGACCCGGATCTCTGTAAAGCTGCTCTGTGACAACATTTCCTGTAAAAAGCCTAAATACAATAAGTCCCAGTAAGGAGGAGGGGGAGGAGATCCTGCACTGTAGACTGATTGAACTTTGTGGAAGAGCTCCATCTACTGGCTGGTTTTAGAGGCTGCACACGGAATAACTGCAAACTCTGAAATCCTCAGATTATCCTTAATAGTGGATTACAGGCCACTCATACTGGATACTGAATACTTCATACTGGATACTGAATACTTCATACTGGATACTGAGTACTTTATAGTAGATACTGAATACTTCATACTGGATACTGAGTACTTTATAGTAGATACTGAATAATTCATACTGGATACTGAGTACTTTATAGTAGATACTGAATAATTCATAGTAGATACTGAATCAGTCATAGTAGATACTGAATAATTCATAGTGGATACTGAACAATTCATAGTAGATACTGAATAATTAATAGTGGATACTGAATCATTTATAGTAGATACTGAACAGTTCATAGTAGATACTGAATAATTCATAGTGGATACTGAATCATTTATAGTAGATACTGAATAATTCATAGTAGATACTGAATAATTTATAATACATACTGAACACTCCATAGTGGATAGTGAATACTTTTTAGTTGATACTGAATAATTTATAGTGGATACTGAATAATTCATAGTAGATACTGAATAATTCATAGTGGATACTGAACAATTCATAGTGGATACTGAATAATTCATAGTGGATACTGAATCATTTATAGTAGATACTGAATAATTCATAGTAGATACTGAATAATTTATAATACATACTGAACACTCCATAGTGGATAGTGAATAATTCATAGTGGATACTGAATAATTCATAGTGGATACTGAATAATTTATAATACATACTGAACACTCCATAGTGGATAGTGAATACTTTTTAGTTGATACTGAACAATTCATAGTAGATACTGAATAATTCATAGTGGATACTGAATAATTTATAATACATACTGAACAATTCATAGTGGATACTGAATAATTCATAGTGGATACTGAATAATTCAGCAGATGCTGAAGACTCATGATAGAGCTCCACCTTCAGTTTAAGCCACAGCTGTACGAGCCCACCTGCACCACACTGTGTAGAGCTTCTGCTAGCTCTTCGTTCTACCTGATCGAACCCTTTATTTTCCTTTAGGTTAAATTACTGGACTCAGGACTCTCCACAGCAACCAGCCAGGACAACTATAGCAACCATCTCACTACAACTTAGCAACACCATAGCAACTACCTAGTAATCATATGGGAACCACCCTGGAAAACAACAGCACCTGCCAAGCAACCATCTAGCAATACCTAGCAACCCCTTAGCAACACTATAGCAGTTATCTAGCAACAATTTAGCAACACCATAGCATCTACCAGGAATATCATGGCAGCCACCTAGCAACTAGCAGTTGGTCATGCTGGTAGATCTGATAGACCGTCAAACTCCCAGTCTGAGCTGTTTGACCAGTCTGAGCTGTTTGACCAGTCTGACCAGTCTGAGTCAAACTCCCTTTAAACCTTGAGCTGGGCTGGTTATCCAGCTGGTCAGTTAGGCCATACCGGTGGACCAGTCTGATCATGAGGGTCATTCTGGTCAGCTAACTTGGTCATGATGGTTATGCCAGACAAGCCGGTTAACCACCATGGATATGATCGACAGGCTGGTCAACCACCTTGGTTGAGCTGTTTGCTGACCAACTCGGTCATGGTGGTCAAAATGGAGAGCCAGCATGGTCATGAGGGTCAAGCCGGTTGACCAGTGTGGTCTGGCTGGTTGTGCTGGTCAATCACGTTAGCCATACTGGTTGGGTATATTGGGTAATGCTGGTCATGCTGGTCAACCACCAGGGTCTTCATTGACATGCTGGTGGACCAGTGTATTTATGAGGGTCATGCTGGTCAACTCATTCTGGTCATGGTTATGATTATGCTAGTCATGCCGGTCAACCATCATGGTTGTGCTGGTCGCTGACCAGCATGGTAAAGCTGGTCATGCTAGTGATGCTGGTCTATCACGTTTGCCATACTGGTCAACCTTGGTCTTGATCGACATGCTGGTCAACCAGACCGGTCATGATCAACATGTGTGTCAACCACCTTGGTCGTTCTTAGTCATGATCGTCAACCAACTTGGTCATGATGGTCATACTGGTAGACCAGCATGGTCAGGCTGCTCATGCTGGTGGTGCTAGTTACTAACATTATCCATACTGGTCAACCTTGGTCTTGATCGACATGCTAGTCAACCATCATGGTTGTGCTGGTCACTGACCAGCTTGGTCACCATGGTCTTGATCGACATGCTGGTGGACCAGTGTAATCATGAGGGTCATGCTGGCCGACTAACTTGGTCATAGTGGTCATAGTGGTCATGCTGGTCATACAGGTCAACCACGATGGCCGTAATCGACATGCTGGTTAAATACGCTTGGTCAGTCTGCAGGGAAACCACCTAAACCATCAAACCCAAACGAGCACGCGCCCCATGCTGGTCATGCTGGTCAACCAGTCTGACCAGTCTGACCAGTCTGAGCTGTTTGACCAGTCTGAGCTGTTTGACCAGTCTGAGCTGTTTGACCAGTTTGACCAGTCTGACCAGTCTGAGCTGTTTGACCAGTCTGACCAGTCTGAGCTGTCTGACCAGTCTAAGCTGTTTGACCAGTCTGACCAGTCTGAGCTGTTTGACCAGTCTGACCAGTCTGACCAGTCTGAGCTGTTTGACCAGTCTGACCAGTCTGAGCTGTCTGACCAGTCTGACCAGTCTGAGCTGTTATTTTAGCTAACAGTTTAGCTGTGGTGTGTTTGTGTATTAAGAGCCGGCACAGATAATGAGGACTGATTAAACTGCAGTTATTCGTGTTTTATTCGTTATTACTTGCTTGTTTATGTGTTTGTTTGTTTGTTTGTTTGTTTGTTTGTTTAACGTTAGCCGCCACTCCGCTCGAGCTCCTGCCGGAAGTGGTTGCGTCGTCATCCCCATCACCTGGGCGATGACGTGTTTCCGGGTGTGTGTTTATGTCCGCTGTTCTGGGTTTTGTGTGTTTTTGTTGTTTCTGCGGATTTTCCAGAAGAACAGAGGCACCGCGCGGGGCTTTCACACCCAGTCGATTGCAGCCGGACTCCTGGGATGGTCGCTGCTGTAGCAGAGCTGCGTGTTCTGTAGTGAGGCTCTCGGTAAGTCCTCCAAACACCCCGAGCAGCTTCTCCTCCTCCTCTTCCTCCTCCTCTTCCTCCTCTGCTTCTTCTTCATCATCTTCATCAGCTGAACCTCTTCTAACCCTTCACACACACACACACACACACACTCCCCCCCCCCCCCCCCCCCCGCCGCTAGCCCTGTCCTCGGACTCTCCCCTCACTTCCTCCCTCACTTCTCCCCCTGCCGCTCTTCTCTTCTTCGTTTACCTCCTTTATTCTCCCTCTCTGCTCATCGCTTGTCTAACTGGGCTCATTTATCCTCCATTCCAGCTGTTTTCGCTTTTACATTCACGCGAACGTCCCCTCTAGCCACGCTATGCTGGTGGACGTTACGGCTCGATCTCAAATGCCTCCTACCTGCCTATCTAGTGCACTTGGTGAGTCATTAACTCGGGCTTCTGCACTTAGATCCAGTCCGGACATGTGCGCATCTTAGTAAATATCAAATGGCTCTTTTGTGACTGCTGTGCCGCACTGTTCCACTGTGTCGAATCCACGGTTTTCCCGACCTACGTAGTGCACTAAGTAGGGCTCAGCGAGGCGTTTGGTACTCAGCCTGAAATATTCCTCAGATTCTTTCCCTCTGCTCTGTCATTTGCAGGCCTAGCTGACTGTCTGTGTGTTTCAGCTGGTTCCTGCTCTCTCTCAGCCTCTGTGTGATCTAATTTAACCCATTAAATAATGATAAATGTTTATTAATGCATTATTTATACACTTTATTTATACCCCCCCCCCCCCCCTCTCTCTGTCCTGCAGCTGCTGATGTGGCTGAGCAGGGTTGCAGTAGTGTGTGTGTGTGTGTGTGTGTGTGTGTGTGTGTGTGTGTGTGTGTGTTCAGAGATGGTTCAGCAGGCTGTTTCCGTCTTTATGTGAAATGCTGTAGCAGCAGTACTTTCTCTTTCGCTTCTGACAGCAGGAGGCCACTCTGAGGCTCAGGCAGGTCAGATTACCGTCCCGGGTCAGGAGGAATCTTCAACCCCAGCGTTAGACAGGTGCGTTTCTGACCCTCAGGCTTACCCTGTAGTTTTAGAGGCTGTTGTGGATCCAGCAGGTTGGAGAACCCAGAGGAGAACCAGTGAGGAAGCAGAGAGGAGCGCAGACCTGGTCAGTGTAAAGTGAAAGCAGCGCTGCAGTCTCGTTGGTTTAGGAGGCTTAAACCTCTGAACTCCAGACTGTCGGAGAAACAGAGGTCTATCCTTTACTGCATCCAGTTAATCAGGACTAACGAGGCTCCAGAAGCTCAGTGTGGTCCTTTATTTAGTCAGATAGCTGACTGTAATGTAACTCCTGTATAAAACACTTATTATAATGTCATTTAAATATATAAATAGGTTAAACTAATGATATTTATTTATTTATTTATTAAATAAAACAGATTGAAATGACACATTCTTATTAAAATATCGAGTATAGATGAGACGTGTGCATAAAACCCTTATTTTAATGTCATTTTACGCACAAAAGACTTATTGGTGATTAATTTATGGATAAATATTATAAAGTGATTTATTTAGATTAGCTTACTGTCATGTCATTTATTTATAAACACTGTGATGTCATTCATTTAAATTGCTTAGCGTAATGTAGTTCATGTAATTAATGTATAATTAAGTAATTCCTGGATAAAAACACTTGTTGTAATGTATTTAAAGTAGTGTTGTTTATATGTAATATTTAAGTATCCAAGCATGATGCCTTTATTTTATGCACAAAACACTTATTGGTAAGACATTTTTGGATAAATATTGTAATGTAGCTTTATTTAGATAGCTTATTGTCATATTGTGAATTAATAAAATGCTAAATGTAATTTATTTAAAGCGCTTAATGCAATGTAGTTTATGTAATTAATGGATAATTAAGTCATTTGTGTATTAAAACACTTACTGTAATGTCATTTATGTATTGAAATATGTAGAGATGTAAGTAATAGATAAACTCTTATGTATTTAAAAAGCTTATTATTCTTTATAAAAACACATGTTTAAAGTATCCAGTCATGATTCATGTATAAAAACCCTAATTATGTAATTTATCTATTTATATTTATTCTAAATGTATCTAATTTATAAATTATACATTTATGTATAATAATAATAATAATAATAATGAGTCTCCGACTGCTGCACATCAGATCTTTGTAGCTTGGTGTTTACAGTCCACACTGCAGTTTATGTGGCCTAATTTGGAAATGGGAGTGGCTGACTGTTATGTGGGTGTATGCTATATGCTAAAACGTGGGAGTGGCTTATGATTATAGAAGTGTGCTTGTGGTTCATAAGATGTTTCATTTGAGGTGGGCATGTTCTAGATATGTGGGCGTGGTCTATAGATTAAAAGTAAGCGTGTGCTACCTTTAGATAGGCGTGGATAACAGTAAAAGGGGGCATGGTCTGAATGTGTTTGATCAATCCTAGCTCATAAAGTATTGATGGAGAGATTTTCCCCCAACTCCCCCAACTCATCCCATCCTGGATAGAGTACTGGATGGAGCTCCTCCACCATCATTCCAGAGAACACAGTTCTTCCACTGCTCCACAGCTCCTCAATGCTGGGGGGCTTTATACCCCTCTAGCCCACGCCTGGCATTAGGCAGCATGGAGCCGATAGGGTCATGATGTTGATCTGCTCCAGAGAGTCCTATTCTATTGGCAGTACTTCTCTAAAAATAGCTGAATGCATTCATTAGAAGTGCTGTCCACAAACCTTTGGACATGTAGTGTATTTAAATATATAAATAAACAAGTGTGTGTGTGTGTGTGTGTGTGTGTGTGTGTGTGTGTGTGTGTGTCAGTGTCAGTTCCAGTATGGAGTCGCCGCTGGTGGACGACGATATCTGCATCCTGAAGCATGAGACCGCGTACGTGGCGGAGAGTCCGGTGGCCGCGTGTTCGGGGGACGAGTCGGTGGCGTCTCACTTCGCTCTGGTGACGGCGTACGAGGACATAAAGAAGCGCCTGCGGGACACGGAGAGAGAGAACACCCTGCTGCGCAAACGCGTCAAACAGCTGGAGGACAAGGTCAGGAGGATCTCAGGTGTAGCCTCAGGTGTAGCCTCAGGTGCAGCCTCAGGTGTAGCCACAGGTGTAGCCACAGGTGCAGCCACAGGTGCAGCCACAGGTGCAGCCACAGGTGCAGCCACAGGTGCAGCCTCCTTTTAGCCATGTAATATACAATGAGGTTATATAATATAGGTTATATAATAATATATAATGAGGTTCCTCCATGTGTTGCCAAAACCGCTCCCTCTATAGACCTGTGGGTGGTATCTATGGTATCTGACTCCAGCACCTTCCAGCAGATCCCTTAAGGTCTGTAAGCTGGGAGGTGACCAGACTACCTTCTTCCATCACTCCAAGGTCCAGTCCTGACGCTCGCGTGTCCATTGTAGGGGACGGTGGACAGGGGTCAGCATGGGCACTCTGACCGTTCTGCAGTTACGCAGCTCCACACACAGCAGGGGGTGCTGCACCATGTGTTGAGACATGGTCAGTTCTGCCCAGGCGGGATAGCCTCCTCAGGTTGGTAGTTGGTCGCTCCTGGTGTCCCAGGTCTTCACGCTGCCCATTTCTCCTCATCCAACACGTAGACTACGAGAACCAACTGTTCAGAACCCAGACCCAGAACCACATCTACACTATTGCCTTCATCTGGGAGGGGTCATAATGTTTTGGCTCAGTAGTGTTCAGAGGTTTTAGTCTGCTGATCCAATCACTTTAACCCCCCGTCTCTACAGTGAGAGGGTTTTTACTGCAGAAGCTCCAGATCTCCTCAGAACAGATAAAGCAGCTGAACATAAATCCAGTAGAAAGGAGAAACAAGAGCTTCTCATTCTGATCTTGTCGGTGAGCTAGTCTGAAGAACAGAGCTCGGTTCCTCCAGGGTTCTCCTGGACGCCCCCCAGTCCAGCCAGCACAGCGTGGAGGATGTGTTCACCTCCATCAGCAGCAGCAGCAGCAGCTCACCTGATTTACCATCATTAAGCCCTGATTTACCACCAAACCAGGTGTTGATCTGAGGAGAACTCTAAATAACACTAGACTCCATGAGGAGAACTCTAAATAATACTAGACTCCATGAGGAGAACTCTAAATAATACTAGACTCCATGAGGAGAACTCTAAATAACACTAGACTCCATGAGGAGAACTTTGGAGATGTTCTAATGATGAACACAGTGATGGAGAACCTCCACCACTTTCTGTAGGAGTGATATTATTAGTGTGTATTCTGATATCAGTGTTTTACTGAGGAGATGAACTCGATAGCTGAGTGTGTTAACTTGTGTTCAGCTGTTTAGACCTGAAGCTCCGCCCTCTGAAGGACCGCAGTACATGAACAAAGCCTTTAGTGCTTATCGAGGAATCTACATGGAGAAGAAGGACCTCCAGGCTGAGCTCAATAAACTGGTACTCAACACAAACGCACAGTGACCACAGTTCCATACAGCGCTGCAGACTGACACACACACACACACACACACACACACACACACACACACACACACACACTACAGGAGCAGGTTAAAGGGAACGCTGAGTGTGTATGTACACGTCCTTTACTGTGTACATGTACATATGTGTAAGTAGACCTAATGACTGTCCCTGTTGCAGGCCTGGATAATCTGCCAGTAAAACACTTTAGTCATCAAAACACTGACCGATACCTCGGCCAGGATGATCACAGCACACAATACAGCACTGTGATTGGTTACTGGGGCTCATTTGCATACAG
The DNA here is from genome assembly GCF_030463535.1 of Salminus brasiliensis. NCBI lineage: Eukaryota > Metazoa > Chordata > Actinopteri > Characiformes > Bryconidae > Salminus > Salminus brasiliensis. The sequence continues at coordinate 98,610,367 of NC_132878.1, read as the reverse complement.
CACCAATATTGTAAATATTATGATCACACACAGACATCCCCTGTTAATGATGACTGTGTTAATGCTGCTGCTCAGTGGTGTGTGTGTGTGTGTGTGTGTGTGTGTGTGTGTGTGTGTGTGTGTGTGTGTGTGTTGTAGAAGAAGGAGCGTGTGGAGTCTGAGCGGATGCTGACGGAACAGCTGCAGGCCAAAGAGCTGGAGATCCTGCAGCTGAGGTCAGAGCTGGAGACCAGCCAAGGTACCTTCTACACCCCTTCAGTCTCTTCAGCTCCGCCCTCATTAACCCAGATCTGAGCCTCTCAGAACACAGCCGCGTTCACTCAGCAGTGCAGCCCAGAGCTTCACACACACTCACAAAACACAAGTGTCTAATAATAATAATAATAATAATAATAATACCTGGTATCTTTATTCAGTACTGAGTAAATAAACAGTAGGTGGGAGTTAAGAGTTACAGCAGTGAGTGTCGGTAGAGGAGAACCAGGGCTGTATGAGCCTCTACATACGATCAGTATGAATTAAAGCAGAAAGAATATGATGATGATGATGATTATAATTATAATAAAAATTTAATATTAGTAATAAAAACCTCAAAATAGCAAGTTATTCAAGATAGAAATACTAAATCTCAGTATGTTTATTATTAGCCTATAAAATAATAACAAACAGTGTGTAGTAAAACATGTATAGTAGTGATGACTGGACCAGTAGAAATGCTCCAGAGTGACCCTTAATGAACTCTGTTCTTCCTGTAAAGCTGCTGATTTGGAGATACAAGGTTTTGTGTGAGATAATGATCTAAGAACCTGAAACTCTAATAATTGATGTGTGTGTGTGTGTGTGTGTGTGTGTGTGTGTGTGTGTGTGTGTGTCAGGTTTAAAGGTTAGGGTTTATTCTATATCTGATCCCTGATTGTCAATAAATGTTAATGATTAATGATTGTGTGTGTGTGTGTGTGTGTGTGTGTGTGTGTGTGTGTGTGTGTGTGTGTGTGTGTGTGTGTGTGTGTGTGTGTGTGCGCAGTGATGAAGAGTCTGAATGAGACGCAGGATTACTGGCAGGTGGAGCGCAGCAGCAGTGAGGTGCAGATACACACACTACAGGAGGAGCTGGACAGGCTCAGACTGGAGAACAGCCAACTGCACAGTCTCTGCACCGCCACACAGGTGAGTGTGTGTGTGTGTGTGTGTGTGTGTGTGTGTGTGTGTGTGTGAGATTGATGTTTGCAGCCCTGTTGCACACAGTAATGGTTAAATAGTTAAGGTAAAGCAGCAGCAGGATGTGGGAATTGGGATGTTGTGCTCCTGGGCTCCCCCACAGGGGGGTGTAATTCACGTTTACCCCACTGCAGTAAATACAAGTATATAAGCACCCCCTCATGGACAACTGTACCCATGCAGCTAGTTCCCAAGGATGGAAAAGGTGTTGCTATGGAAACAGAAACGGTCTGAAATGTTTTATTACCCAGTTTTACCTAAAATATCAGCAGCTCCACTGACTGGAACAGAGAGAAGGGCGTCTCCGTCATTCCCACTCCGGGCCGGAGCGCTGCTGCTGCTACTGCACTATGGAGGTTTGGTGGTGGAGCTGCAGGAGGAGAACCTCTCTCCAGAACTGCTGTGTAACGCTGCAGAATCCATAGAGTCATATTAGTGTAAAATCCTGTCAAGCTTCTGCAGCTCTCACACTGTCCAGAAATGCATGTGTACAGCTGCCCACTCCCCAAACAATTCCCATTCTCACACCCTGCTGCTGCTTTACTGAAGAAAGAAAGCGTTTTTTTTAAGTTGACCAAAGTCGTGTAAATTCTTTCTGGTGACCAGTGCAGAACGTTGATGGACCTCTAGCGACGGTCACTCAGAGCTCCACAGCTGTCTCAGTTAATCACAGTTATTGATGGATGGATTTTGTTTTGGTGGGTTTTTTCAGGGGGTTTCGGACATCAGATCAGACAGTAAAAATGATGACAGCCAGGAGGTGGCGCAAGACTGCAGGTGAGTGGACTATGATTGGAGTGTGTGTGAGTGAGTGAGTGTTGTTTTAGTGAGTGTGAGTGTGTCCTGTTGTTGTGTATGTCTGTAGTGTACAGTGCAGCTCTTACCACTAGATGGTGCTGTTTGACCAGTACAGTGACTGTGTGTGTGTGTGTGTGTGTGTGTGTGTGTGTTTGTTTGAGAGCTGTGTGGTGCAGGTTGGTATGAGGGGTCAGAATGTTACGAGGCCGTCAGACCGGGTCTCCCTCCTGAAGCCCTGCGGCGCTCTGCAGCTGCTGAGTGCTGTGCGTTAGACCCTCTCTGGATAAACGTTAGACCTGGTTCAGGGGACTGCTGTGTCTGTGTGTTTGAGCTGTGCTGACTGTGCTGTGTCCTGCAGGGCGGCGACGGTGAGCAGGGCGTACGAGGAGGTGTGCAGTGAAATGTCTCGCTTGCATTCGTTAGTGAGAGATCAGACCGACCTGATGAAGAAGCTCAGAGATAAGCCGCTGCCTCCAGTGCTCCGGAGAGGTCAGTACACACACACACACACACACACACACACACACACACACACACACACACACACACACTGTCCTGAGGTAATCCTAATGACACACTAGTCCAATCACAGGTGTAATCAGGGTGATGGTGACTGATCTACTGAATTACTTTATATAGATCAAAATCAACCAGAAACAATAATTAATATTTTAATATCTGAATGAATATTTAAAATCAGTTTTCTTCTGGATCAATAAAGTTCTATCATATCTTAAATTCAGTTTGGAACTACTGAAAAACAAACTACTGACCAGAGAACGGCCATCTGGATTAACACCACTGTTCAAATGTCTGGATCACTTCTGACTTCTGAAATTAAGCAGTAATATGAATAAATAATACAATAAAATAATGAATAGATTTTTTAAAAATCAAAATTGTCATAAATGTGTCAGTTGTAGTCCGTTCAGTCTGTCAGGACAAGAAGATGAATTATAAATCATAAATGAAGATTAAATATTTTATATAATAAACCTTTTTCATGAGCATGTAAAACTCACTCATGCCACAACATACATTTGACTGCGCTGAACTGCTGCTTTAAAAACTATATTTCAGTTTATTTAAAATGATCCTTTAAGAACTATAGATCAGGTGAAGTTCACTAATGCAGCAGAAATCAAACGCTGTATAGATTAATACAATAAAATGACAATAATAATAACGTTTATCATTATTATTCTTTATCTTTATATCTTTTAAATAGAAAAATCGATTTGATAAAAAAAACTGCAGCACAGGTCAGTAAAAAAAATAAAATATATATATATATATATATATATATATATATATATATATATATATATATATATATACACAGAGGCTGATTCTGATGGAGGTCTAATAATGAGGCAGCGGTTAGAGCGCCAGGCTATTGATAACAGGGTTGTGGGTTCGATTCCCAGGCTCGGCAAGCTGCCACTGTTGGGCCCTTGTTGCAAGACCCTTCACTCTCTCTGTTCCCCGGGCGCTGGAGTTGGCTGCCCACCGCTTCGGATGTGTGTGTGCTCACTGCCCCTAGCTCACTAGTGTGTGTGTGTGTTCACTACCACAGATGGGTTAAATGTAGGGGGCACATTGTGCTGTACAGAGCACAGTGACAAATACATGCACCTTTACCTTAAATACAGTACTGTAATTCTTCAGAATGTGTGGGATTTGACCCCACACTCCTCTGCTCACCTGTGGCGTTGTACAGCTGGACTCCAGTGGTTCCTGTGGTACCTTTAAACAGTGAGCCTGAGAGTTCTGATTACTCCAGTCCTGCCCTTAGAGCCTGAGTGTTATATAGAATGATGATGATGATGATGAAGGTAAAATAGTGAATAGAGAATCTGAACTAATGCAGTTCTCTTTAGGGACTACTTTCTGTAGCTGCACTACACCCTGCAGCATGTATCCCTCCACCGTTCTCTCTGGCTCTGTGTTCTGCAGCTCATGAATGTTTAGATGAGGTAACTTCGGCGCCGGCCCGACCGAGCGTGTTCCTAATGCCCGTAAGAACGGCAGAGTGATTTGATCGCTGTTGCTTTTGTATCTAAATTGAAACTGGAACCTGGCGTGTGTACGTCCGAGTGTATGAAGTTAGCGGATGAAAAACACATCAGTGGGTTTTTTATATTCCTGCTTTCCAATCATATCCGGCGGAGTGTGAATAATTACCCGCCTGTAGCCGGTTTATGAGCGCGGCCGGCCCGGCGGCTCCGGCTGCTGGGATTGAGTGTGTTAGTATTCCGGGGCGAGACGGCAGGTGTAAATTGGAACGGCGTTAAATAAAGAGCAGCTCCATGTTTGTTTCAGAGAGTCGGAGTAGCAGCGTGACGGGGTGGTGTTTTTACTCCTTCCACAGATCAGCGTAAAAACCTGCATCAGCGTATCGATCTGGAGCCTACAAATCAATCAATCAGTCAATCAGTTATCAATCATAATCAATTCAATCATACTGACATATCATTATTATTATTATTATTATTATTACTATAATCCTGAGTGGGTGGAGCTAAACTGCTGTAGGCTAAGTGGGTGGGGCTAAAACTGCTGTAGGCAGAATGGGCGGGGCTAAACTGCTGTAGGCTGAGTGGGCGGGGCTGAACTGCTGTAGGCTGAATGGGTAGGGCTGAACTGCAGTAGGCTGAATAGGCGGGGCTAAACTGCTGTTAATTATAATTCTGTGTCTTTGCAGCTGCCTCCGCTCTGCCTGTGCAGTGTCTGGACGATGTGGAGAAAAACTCTTCCCCAGTCAGAGTGACTGTCCCTCGCCCCCCCAGCGCACCACCACTCCCCTCCAGCATGGGGCGCCCCGGAGTGCCGGCAGCAGCCGAGGGTCTGCAGGAGAGCTCTTGGAAGTCTACGTGGCCTCTGCAGCGCCCAGCCCCACTCGGCAGCCCTGCCGGACCGCCCACCCCACAAAACCACAGCTCCCCCTCTCTGGAGGACGGATCCTGGTCTATCCCCAGCCACCCCCGGCCCAGCGACGCCCTTTTCTGGGAGGGGCCAAAGTCCAGCAGCTCCAGCTCTGATTGGGCCAAACCATAGTGACTGGCAAGCCTCACCTCCCAACGCAAAGACGCCTTACCTGCCTTAAAGAGCACCGGCCTCTCTGACAGGGTTGCCAGATTGCTTTAAAATTAGTTTCTCAATATCTGCCTGCAGGCTCCGCCCACAAATGTTCTCATAGTGACTGTTGCTTGGTTGGATAAGCTTTACAGAATGCTGATAAAAGTCCCATTCTACCCCGTATGAGAGACTGTAGCTCCGCCTCTCATTAGGATGAATATTAATAACGCTCTAAATGTAGGTATTGTGATATACACTGAGGAGGAGGAGCTACAGTCTCTCATTAGGGTGAATATTAATAACGCTCTAAATGTAGGTATTGTGATATACACTGAGGAGGCGGAGCTACAGTCTCTCATTAGGGTGAATATTAATAACGCTCTAAATGTAGGTATTGTGATATACACTGAGGAGGCGGAGCTACAGTCTCTCATTAGGGTGAATATTAATAACGCTCTAAATGTAGGTATTGTGATATACACTGAGGAGGCGGAGCTACAGTCTCTCATTAGGGTGAATATTAATAACGCTCTAAATGTAGTTATTGTGATATACACTGAGGAGGCGGAGCTTCAGTCTCATTAGGGTGAAGAGGATTTTTTAGCAGCTTTGTCTGAGCAACAGTTGCTATGAAAGAACACATGTGTGGGCGGAGCTTGGAGAGGTCAGTTTGGTATATAAGGTGTAGAATCTGGCAACGCTGCTGCTTGAAGCCCAGGCTGAGGTACCTCAGAACACCTGCACTGTGTCTGCTGCTGCTGGCAGGTGTGTCGCTCTCACCTGGGGGATGTAAATAGCCTTCCAGAGAGGTGTGTGTGTGTGTGTGTGTGTGTGTGTGTGTGTGTGTGTGTGTGCGCGTGCGCATATAAGAATCTGTCTGCAACCTGTAGTTGTGATTTGAGTGTAAAGCTGTAGGGGCTCACCTTCACGTGTTTTCTCCTCATTACTGTGAACGATCGATAAAGGTGATTGATTGATTGACGGTAAATAGTTAGATTAGAATATTGATTATTATTATTATTATTATTATTATATCGTCGGTGCCCTCTGTGATACTAAATGTTGACTTATTTTCTGGCTCGTCAGTTAATTCGGGCCGGCTCCCGCCGCTCTGGATTCCTCACGCTGGATAAACCGCACCTCCTTACGGGGCTGGGTTAGGGGTCCGTCAAGGGTCCGGGTACGAGCATGTGGTTTTAATATGGGGAGTCGTGTTGATTTGACAGCTTTCTGCCGCTGGTCCGTCCCTGATCACCAAACTCTCTTGGAACAAAAAAGGGCACTAGATGCTGCCTGTTGGGGCTGGTCTTCAGGGCCTGTCACGGGGCAGTAGGGTGGAGCCCCCCATGGTAAAGCTGCAGTACCTGCTGCACTGACCCCACCCCCCCGGTCCGACTCCAGGACTTTTATTATATTCTTCTATTTTAAAGGTGCCACAGAAGCCGTGTTGGTGTTTTAACAGTGGTCAGACATATGAGGGGTCTATTTACCACCCTGTTATTTTACTCTGCCTAGCCTAGCCTAGCCTAGCACTGTAACAAGAACAAACACAAAAACAAACATATGGCCTGTGATTGTTCCCGAGTTTCGCCAGATAGCGTAGCGATCCTCTCAGCGCACACTTGGTCTCATTGAGATTGTAGCCAGATGGCACAGTGTTAGCTTTTAGCGCTTTTAGCCAATCTAGAGGCTTCAGCAGCAGCACTTGCTCCTGTGTGACTAGCGTTAGCTTTTAGCCTCTCGCCAGCCATTCTCCCTTCTCCGGAATGGCAATTATTAGCTTTAAGGCTTTCGATGTGGCTAATCTTAGCTTTTTAGGCTCCGGCCAGCCTTTAATGTAACGAGTCAAGACTGTGATGTAACAGTTTTGGGTTTTTTAAACTGGTGTGTTTTTCAGCTGTGTTCTGGTTCTGCTGGAGGTTCCTTTATGGGAGGAACAGCAGTGTTTGAGGTTCACAGATTTTCACTTCCATCTCCTGAACTCTCGTCATTCAGAATCCCTTTAAAATAGAAGAATAAGACTTCCCCTGGGAAAATGAATGTATTGTACCTTAAAACGCATTTAAGCTTCACAATCTGACTTTAAGGGCAGCGTTGGACCAAATGAGGGAACATTTCCATCGTTTGTAGTTTTTTTTTTTTTCAACAGAGCAGACCAAGCTGTGTTCAGATTAGAGAGTCTCTCTCAGCGGGTCGTCCAGTCCAGCACAGTTTGGTCAACACATCTACCTAACCAATCAGAATGAGCGTGTGGATCATATGAGCATTATAGAGCGCCCCCTACGCTTCCTGTAGTGTATTACAGTCTGTCAGAATGAGCGTGGGATCATATGAACATTATAGAGCATTATAGAGCGCCCCCTACGCTTCCTGTAGTGTATTACAGTCTGTCAGAATGAGCGTGTGGATCATATGAACATTATAGAGCGCCCCCTACACTTCCTGTAGTGTATTACAGTCTGTCAGAATGAGCGTGTGGATCATATGAACATTATAGAGCATTATAGAGCGCCCCCTACACTTCCTGTAGTGTATTACAGTCTGTCAGAATGAGCGTGTGGATCATATGAACATTATAGAGCATTATAGAGCGCCTCCTACGCTTCCTGTAGTGTATTACAGTCTGTCAGAATAAGCGTGTGGATCATATGATCATTATAGAGCATTATAGAGCGCCCCCTACACTTCCTGTAGTGTATTACAGTCTGTCAGAATGAGCGTGTGGATCATATGAACATTATAGAGCATTATAGAGCGCCTCCTACGCTTCCTGTAGTGTATTACAGTCTGTCAGAATAAGCGTGTGGATCATATGATCATTATAGAGCATTATAGAGCGCCCCCTACGCTTCCTGTAGTGTATTACAGTCTGTCAGAATGAGCGTGTGGATCATATGAACATTATAGAGCATTATAGAGCGCCTCCTACGCTTCCTGTAGTGTATTACAGTCTGTCAGAATGAGCGTGTGGATCATATGAACATTATAGAGCATTGTAACTAATTATAACCTGAACCAATTGAAAGTTCTGTGCTGGAACAACTGTGCTGGACTTATCTGGACATCTCTGAGCTATAGTGAGTGGGAACCGGCTTGTAATTGGTGACACTGGACCCTTCTGTCCCCTCCCCTGTAGAGAACCTTTTTATAAGAATGCTCTTCTAGGTGTGTATACCTGTACAAACCGCCTTAACCCAGTTTAGTGAGAGACTACACCACGCCCCCCACTGTAAACAGCTGTAAAGAAGCTCTGTTTCTGTGTTAATTAGTCCGGTTTGCGTGTTGGAGGGGGACTGAACACGGCCCCCTGGCTAATGACTCTGCGTGATAAAACTGCACCCCCTCGCCTCTCCGCCTGGCTGTCCCACTGACCGGTCTTTAATGAAGGTTCAGTTTCTATTTTGTGCTTTTTTTTTTATTTTACAGGTAAATCGAGTTGCGACACAGTCCAGCTGCACCTGCTGTGGGAACCAAAATGCAATGTACAGTTAGTGTAGATTATTTTATAGGATTACCACTCTCCAGACTGTTTGTAAATATTAAATTAAATAAATTAATGTAAACATTTGTATTTATCAATGAGTCGAACGTTGACTGGGTGAAAATGTACAGCTTTCAATATAAGACATTCAAGCTGTTTTGCTTTGTTCTGTTCTGTTGAAAAAATCTATGCGGTATTTGATCAAATATTTGTGAAATCATCTTAAATCAAGAATATCTAATATTTCCTAATATAATATTGTTTGTAGTAATTTTATTAAGGTACAGGAGCAGATCAGTGATGAATCAGAGGATTATGACTGATCTCGAAGCCCAGATTCATTAGTTCAGTTCATTAGCCAAGGCATGTTTGGTATCTGATGTGAGCTTCTTTAGTTTACAATGGGAGATGCTAGGCTAATGCTGCTAACAAACACTGGACTCCAGGGTCAAAAATCAACCAAGTTACTCTGATTAATGGCAGAACATATTTGTCCCTTTCTGCTTCAGCAGCTTTCATTTACTTCACCTTGAGTTCACGACTCTCTCTGAGAGACTGACAGTCTGCGTACAGTTTAATATAAAATATTATGATTTACAAACCATATCCTCCGATGATTTCTATCAGCAGGGCATCGTTGCAGGTTTGTGGTGTAGTTGTGAGGCAGCGCTCGCTCCATCCTCAGCGCTGGCTGAAGGTGTGAAGAGGACAGGATGTTCAGAACGGAGGCTCTGAAGCTCTGTGAGCTCTGTGTTCTTCAGCTGCTGAGACCAGGATGTTCTCTGATCCAGCTGTGAGACAGCTGCAAACACTGGGGTGTTCAGACATCAGAAGATCAGACAGGGGAATCAGCGTGCTGCTTAAATGCAGCCTCCAGATCAATTTATTTGATAGATAAACCATCAATCATTAAATTATAAAACACAATAAACATGGTATGACTCCTCCTCCAGCAGCTCCACACCTCCGCTCACCACCACCACCACCAACTCTTCCTGTTTCCATTCACGGGCTGACCAATAAAAATGCTCCAGAATTACAGAATCATATCACTACAGTAAAGAGCTCATATCCTGCATTTCTCCTGTATTTCACTACTCTGGGAGCTTTGTGTATGTAAATGAGCTCTGTTCTGACTGGCCAAAAAGAAACACTCTGGACAACTTCAGTTTAAATGGGTGGGGCTAAACTGCTGTAGGCTGAACGGGAGGGGCCAAATCTACTGTAGGCTGAACGGGAGGGGCCAAATCTACTGTAGGCTGAACGGGAGGGGCCAAATCTGCTGTAGGCTGAACGGGAGGGGCCAAATCTGCTATAGGCTGAACGGGAGGAGCTAAACTGCTGTAAGCTAAATGGGTGGGACTAAACTGCTAAATAGCCTGTTTCTGTGACATCACAAAGGTCAGTGGTTTTAACAGGGCTGTTTTCTGTAGACGGAACGACGCTCTGTGTTGATGTAGGTGATGAAACTGCAGTTATTAATTAGTGAGGAGGTATGTGAAGAATTTGAGGAGAAATAAAACTGCAGATCAAACAGTCCGTATTTGAGGGTGTCTTTGTTGTGAGCAAATGTAGCGAAAGAAGCGAGGCCTGAGAAACACCCTCACAACTCTGATGCACTCCAAATCAGCAGACAGAGCGAAGCGTACATTCCTGAGAACACAGATGTGAGTAATTCCCAGAGGAAGGAATCATTCAATCATTCAAAACCAACAGAAGAATCCTCTCTGAATGGAGATGAGGCCGGAGGTGCTACTGAGGATTTATGAGGCATTCATGAATATAAAAAGTGTCCGAAGCTCAGAGACAGATCCTCTATTATAATGTAACTCAGCCCGGTCTCGGAGTCGTCGGAGCGTCTGGATTTGGCGGTAATCAGGATTCTCCAGCGCTCCGGAGGCGTTCACATGCTGGTGGGTAATTTCTGCTTCCTGTTCTTGGTGGGAATTCCGGTCCTCTCGTATTCCTGCTTCTCTCTAATGTACTCCTGTTTACACTCCTCAAAGAATTCAGGATCCTTATAACTGCAGAACAAAGTTCCAATATCATTATCATTTTTATTATAACATCTAATAACATTAATATCCAGTATGAAGCTCTAATAGCATTAATATCCAGTATGAAGCTCTAATAGCATTAATATCCAGTATGAAGTTCTAATAGCATTAATATCCAGTATGAAGCTCTAATATCATTAATATCCAGTATGAAGCTTTAATAACATTAATATCCAGTATGAAGTTCTAATATCATTAATATCCAGTATGAAGCTCTAATATCATTAATATCCAGTATGAAGCTCTAATAGCATTAATATCCAGTATGAAGTTCTAATAACATTAATATCCAGTATGAAGCTCTAATAACATTAATATTCAGTATGAAGCTCTAATAGCATTAATATCCAGTTTGAAGTTCTAATAACATTAATATCCAGTATGAAGCTCTAATAACATTAATATCCAGTATGAAGCTCTAATAACATTAATATCCAGTTTGAAGTTCTAATAACATTAATATCCAGTATGAAGCTCTAATATCATTAATATCCAGTATGAAGCTCGAATAACATTAATATCCAGTATGAAGCTCTAATAACATTAATATCCAGTTTGAAGTTCTAATGACATTAATATCCAGTATGAAGCTCTAATAGCATTAATATCCAGTATGAAGTTCTAATAACATTAATATCCAGTATGAAGCTCTAATAACATTAATATTCAGTATGAAGCTCTAATAACATTAATATTCAGTATGAAGCTCTAATAACATTAATATTCAGTATAAAGCTCTAATAGCATTAATATCCAGTTTGAAGTTCTAATAACATTAATATCCAGTATGAAGCTCTAATAACATTAATATCCAGTATGAAGCTCTAATAGCATTAATATCCAGTATGAAGTTCTAATAACATTAATATCCAGTATGAAGCTCTAATATCATTAATATCCAGTATGAAGCTCTAATAGCATTAATATCCAGTATGAAGCTCTAATATCATGAATATCCAGTATGAAGCTCTAATATCATGAATATCCAGTATGAAGCTCTAATATCATGAATATCCAGTATGAAGCTCTAATATCATGAATATCCAGTATGAAGCTCTAATATCATGAATATCCAGTATGAAGCTCTAATAGCATTAATATCCAGTATGAATATCCAGGACTCACTGTTTGGTCAGACACTCCTTCAGCACGGCGTTCTGCTGTCTGCACTTCAACACCATCAGGAATCCGCTCTCCTTACAGCAAGCACTGAACGCTGGGGAGAAACAGCAGAGCAGGACTTAAACTCCACCTGCCAACCTCCCAGCAAACACCCAGTAAGACCACACATCACATCTGTGGAACTACCTCCACCATGTTTGGAAGCTGTACTTTAGCCTGGCTAGCTCTCACTGTGAGCTGTAGCTGATCTGCTTCTGAACTGGTGCCCTGTTACGCCACCTAGAGGAGATTCAGATCCTACAGGAGTGAATTCTGAACTTCTACACACCCCTCAGTCATCACACACTCTGTTATGGTACAGAAACCGTCTTTAGGGGACATACACTTGTGGACACCCATTCTAATGAATGCAGTCAGCTACACACACACACACACACACTCAGAAGTACTGCCAATAGAATAGGACTCTCTGGAGCAGATCATCATCATGACCCTATTGGCTTCATGCTGCCTAATGCCAGGTGTGGGCTAGAGGGGTATAAAGCCCCCCAGCATTGAGGAGCTGTGGAGCAGTGGAAGAGCTGTGTTCTCTGGAATGATGGTGGAGGAGCTCCATCCAGTACTTTTGGGATGAGGTGGGGGAGTTGGGGATGATGAGGTGGAGTGAATGAGAGTGAAGTCTGTCTGTGTGAAGACACCGGGGTCTCTCTGGCGAAGCAAAGTAAAGGTGATTTCTCATGTCTGAAGCTGAACCGCACTCGCTGGGTGTGTATTTATTTATAAGTGGGGTCCAGTGGCCCGGTCCTGACCTGCGGGGTATTTTTATAGGTGCTTTGGTGCTGCTGAGCAGCGTCCTTTTATTTCAGCCTGAGAAAGGAAGCGTGGGAGTGTGTCGTGCCCCCAGGCCACAGGGCAGTTTGTGGTTAGCCATCTAATTCCGTCTCTGGCAGTTTCACGTCTCGGTGTAGAAGAGGATAAATACAGTACAGGGGCACCAGCTAGCGCAGCGATGTTTTATCTAGTTACAATAGGCTTTTCTGGTGTTCCCCTGTTCATTCAGGCCATATTCACACAGATGCACTGTGTGGACCAAAGTATTGGGACACCTGTTTTCTCATCACTATCTCTTCTGACATCAAGGGTATTAAAAGAGTTGATCCTGTAACTTTCTCTACTGTCCAGAGAAGAAGACTTTCTACTAGATTTTGGAGGAGGAGCATTGCTGTGAGGATTTGATTGCATTCAGCAACAAGGTATCACTACCCCACCCCAAAAGTACTGGATGGAGCTCCTCCACCATCATTCCAGAGAACACAGCTCCTCCACTGCTCCACAGCTCCTCAATGCTGGGGGGCTTTATACCCCTCTAGCCCATGCCTGGCATTATTAGGCAGCATGGAGCCAATAGGGTCATGATGTTGATCTGCTCCAGAGAGTCCTATTCTATTGGCAGTTCTTCTTCTCTACAGGGAAGCTGTGTGTGCATTTGCACATTCCTATTGCACTTTTCAGGGGTGTTTTAATTCTAAACGCTCCTTTTCAAATCATCATGAACCAAAAACTAAAGGGCCCTGCAGTTCTCGGTGCTCGAGCTGGAGGTTCTCTCTCTGTACGAGAACAGAACCGGGGCGCTGGCGGTGTCAGTGTGTGAAGAAGCTGCTGAAGGGTTTCACACTAGCCGTGGTTAGCGAGGTCCTGAGTTGCGCTGTAATTAGGTCCTCGCTGCTCCGTCCCTCAGCTCCGGAAAATAATTCTAATTATTTATATATGACTGACTGTCTCCCTCGCCCCTCATCTGTATGCAGAGCAGAGTCAGCAAAAGCAATTCCAGCAGCCACGACTCCGAGACTAATCTAATACATATAAAGCCTTCCCCTCCGCCCAGGGCCTGAACACACACACACACACACACACACACACACACACACACACACAGAGAGAACAATCAGCTCCGTCTGATTCATCCTGCAGCGCATTTCACTTTCTAACCTAAAGAAAAGCACAAACAACGAGAGTATTCATAATAACATTCATATTCATAATAATAATAATATAAACCAATCATAAATAATCTTATATTACTTGTTAGCTACCTTTAGCTTACCTCATAGCTCCAGTGCTAATTGGTGGGGTGAAAACATAAATAATAATAATACTAATAATAACAACATTAATAATAACAACATTATTATTAATAATAACAATAACATTAATAATACTACTACTACTAATAATAATAGTAATAATAATAAATGACTATAACATGTAATGGAAGTCAGTATCCCACCAGTTAGCACTGGTGCTAAGAGCGGGGTGTGTTCAGTGCTGGGGGCTGTGTAATACCAGTGCTGGAGCCGAGTGTGGGAATAAAGCCGCCATGTCTGAGCGCAGGATACAGCTTTCCCACTGCGTTGGGCCTACCCACAATCCTCTGCGGCGCCGCTTTCCTGTTTCAATCTCTTTCTTCTGGTTGGCCGAGCAGCAGCAGCGGCGGCGGCGGCGGCGGAGGGGATGGTGGAGGCGGTGGAGGGATTTCAGTCCAAACTCAATTAATTCTCCTGTGATTAGGAAGGAGGAGAGCAGCTCTGATCTGATCTCCAGATTAATCAGGCCTGACGCGTCTTCACACGCCGCCCTAATCGGAGAGCCCGTCTCCGGGGAGCCCGCGGAGCAGAGGCGCATTCAGCAGCGCTGCTGGAGGAGCTCTCCGAGAGCAGAACACCAACCAACTACTGAACTGAAGAGGAGTCCTGCTGGAGAACCTCCACCTGAGACACAGCAGATCTGAGTGGGTTCAGAATGATCCAGCTCTCCAGCCCTACACCCCTCCACCTCTCCACCTCTCCATCCCTACACCTCTCCACCCCTCCACCTCTCCAGCTCTCCAGCTCTCCACCCCTACACCCCTCCAGCTCTCCACCCCTACACCCCTCCAGCTCTCCAGCTCTCCACCCCTACACCCCTCCAGCTCTCCATCCCTACACCCCTCCACCCCTACACCCCTCCAGCTCTCCACCTCTCCATCCCTACACCCCTCCACCTCTCCAGCTCTCCATCCCTACACCCCTCCAGCTCTCCAGCCCTACACCCCTCCACCTCTCCATCCCTACACCTCTCCACCCCTCCACCCCTACACCCCTACAGCTCTCCATCCCTACACCCCTACACCCCTCCAGCTCTCCATCCCTCCACCCCTCCAGCTCTCCACCCCTACACCCCTCCAGCTCTCCATCCCTACACCCCTCCACCTCTCCATCCCTACACCCCTCCAGCTCTCCAGCTCTCCACCCCTACACCCCTCCAGCTCTCCATCCCTCCATCCCTCCACCTCTCCAGCTCTCCATCCCTACACCCCTCCACCTCTCCATCCCTACACCCCTCCACCTCTCCACCCCTCCACCTCTCAGCACTACACCCCTACACCTCGCCACCTCTCCAGCACTCCACCCCTACACCTCTCCAGCACACCACCCCTACACCTCTCTAGCACTCCACCCCTACACCTCTCCAGCACTCCACCCCTACACCTCTCCAGCACTCCACCCCTACACCTCTCCAGCACTACACCCCTACACCTCGCCACCCCTCCAGCACTCCACCTCTCCAGCACACCACCCCTACACCTCTCCAGCACTACACCCCTACACCTCTCCAGCACACCACCCCTACACCTCTCCAGCACTACAACTCTCCAGCACTACAACTCTCCAGCACTACAACTCTCCAGCACTACAACTCTCCAGCACTACAACTCTCCAGCACTACACCTCTCCAGCACACCACCCCAGCACTACACCTCTCTAGCCCTCCACATCTCCAGCAGTGCACCTCTCCAGCACACCACCCCTACACCTCTCAGCACTACACCCCTCCAGCACGCCACCTCTCCAGCACACCACCCCTACACCTCTCAGCACTACACCCCTACACCTCGCCACCTCTCCAGCACACCACCCCTACACCTCTCAGCACTACACCCCTACACCTCGCCACCTCTCCAGCACTCCACCCCTACACCTCTCCAGCACTCCACCCCTACACCTCTCCAGCACTCCACCCCTACACCTCTCCAGCACTCCACCCCTACACCTCTCCAGCACTCCACCCCTACACCTCTCCAGCACTCCACCCCTACACCTCTCCAGCACTACACCCCTACACCTCGCCACCCCTCCAGCACTCCACCTCTCCAGCACACCACCCCTACACCTCTCCAGCACTACACCCCTACACCTCTCCAGCACACCACCCCTACACCTCTCCAGCACTACACCTCTCCAGCACACCACCCCAGCACTACACCTCTCTAGCCCTCCACATCTCCAGCAGTGCACCTCTCCAGCACACCACCCCTACACCTCTCCAGCACTACACCTCTCCAGCACACCACCCCTACACCTCTCCAGCACTACACCTCTCCAGCACTACACCTCTCCAGCACTACACCTCTCCAGCACACCACCCCTACACCTCTCCAGCACTACACCTCTCCAGCACTACACCTCTCCAGCACTACACCTCTCCAGCACTACACCTCTCCAGCACTAGTTGAATCCTCCAACTGTAACTGTGTTAAATTAGCAGCACTAGTGTTTCAGGACTTCTGTATTCATTAAAAGGCAGTCCGTAATAAGGGCTGTAATCAGCATCTGTCCAGTCAATAATCAATAATCAATAATAATAATAAACTGCTTTACGCTGAATCACAACAACGACAAATTGAAATGTAGGTTCCATATCTGAGCTGTTCTGAAACTTGAAACACACCAGTTCACACTCTTTCTTCACCAAAACAACACAATATCATCATGCTACACCATGTGGGCGTTTCCGCAGCCCTGCTGATCGGCCTATCACATGTCTACAGGAGGCAAGCTTCTTTCTCCAGCACATTTCAGACACCACCAGAACCAGCTACAGAATCATTTATAGTAGATACTGAATCATTTATAGCCGTTACTGAATCATTTACAGAATCAGCTACAGAATCATTTATAGAACCAGCTACAGAATCATTTATAGTAGATACTGAACAATTCATAGCCATTACTGATTCATTTATAGTAGACACTGAATCATTCATAGCCGTTACTGAATCATTTACAGAATCAGCTACTGAATCATTTATAGAACCAGCTAAATCATTTATAGTAGATACTGAATCAATTAGTCCTTACTGAATCATATGTAGTGAGCACTGAATCATTTACATTTACATTTACATTTATGGCATTTAGCGACTTACAAGAGCGACTTACAAGGTTACTCGTATTACAGAGGAGGGCCAATGTAGTGTTAGGAGTCTTGCCCAGGGACTCTTATTGGTGTAGTGCAGCATAGTCACCCAGACCGGGAATCGAACCCTGGTCTCCCACATGGTGTTGTTGTAACACAATGGTAGGTGGTGGTGTTATCTGTTGCGCCACACCAACCACTGTATCACATAAAATCACATATAGAAGAAACTGAATTGTTCATCGTAGATGCTGAATCTTTATGGTAGACACTGAATCATTTATAACCATTACTGAATCCTTTATAGTAGACATTAAATCATTTATAGCTGTTACTGGATCATTTATAGCCATTACTGAATCCTTTATAGTAGACACTGTCTCATTTATAGAACCAGTTACTGGATCATTTATAGAACCACTTACTGAATCCTTTATAGTAGACACTGTCTCATTTATAGAACCAGTTACTGGATCATTTATAGCCATTACTGAATCCTTTATAGTAGACACTGTCTCATTTATAGAACCAGTTACTGGATCATTTATAGCCATTACTGAATCCTTTATAGTAGACACTGTCTCATTTATAGAACCAGTTACTGGATCATTTATAGCCATTACTGAATCCTTTATAGTAGACACTGTCTCATTTATAGAACCAGTTACTGAATCATTTATAGCCATTACTGAATCCTTTCTCGCCATTACTGAATCATTTATAGAACCACTTACTGAATCCTTTATAGTAGAGACTGTCTCATTTATAGAACCAGTTACTGAATCATTTATAGCCATTACTGAATCCTTTCTCGCCATTACTGAATCATTTATAGAACCACTTACTGAATCATTTATAGTAGAGACTGAACAATTCATAGCCATTACTGAACCATTTATAGCCATTATGGAATCTATTATAGCTTTACAGAATCATTTTTAGCCGTTACTGATTCATTTATAGCTGTTACTGATTCATTTATAGCTGTTTTCTCAATTCTTTATAGAACCAGCTACTGAACCATTTATAGAACCAGCTACTGAACCATTTATAGAATCAGCTTCTGAATCTTTTATAGAACCAGCTACTGAATCATTTATAGAACCAGCTACTGAACCATTTATAGAATCAGCTACTGAACCATTTATAGAATCAGCTACTGAACCATTTATAGAATCAGCTTCTGAATCATTTATAGAACCAGCTACTGAACCATTTATAGAACCAGCTACTGAACCATTTATAGAACCAGCTACTGAATCATTTATAGAATCAGCTTCTGAATAATTTATAGAACCAGCTACTGAACAATTTACAGTAGATACTAAATCAATTGGTCCTTACTGAATCATATGTAGTAAGCATTGAATTGTGTATAGAAGAAACTGAATTGTTTATCATAGACGCTGAATCTTTATAGTAGATATTAAATCATTTATTGCTGTTACTGATTCATTTCTAGCTGTTTATAGTAGATACTGTCTTCATTTATAGAACCAGCTACAGAATCATTTATAGAACCAGCTACAGAATAATTTATAGAACCAGCTACTGAACCATTTATAGAACCAGCTACTGAACCATTTATAGAACCAGCTACTGAACCATTTATAGAATCAGCTTCTGAATCATTTATAGAATCAGCTACTGAACCATTTATAGAATCAGCTTCTGAATCATTTATAGAACCAGCTACTGAACCATTTATAGAATCAGCTACTGAATCATTTATAGAACCAGCTTCTGAATCATTTATAGAACCAGCTACTGAATCATTTATAGAATCAGCTTCTGAATCATTTATAGAATCAGCTTCTGAATCATTTATAGAATCAGCTACTGAATCATTTATAGAATCAGCTTCTGAATCATTTATAGAATCAGCTTCTGAATCATTTTTAGAACCAGCTACTGAACCATTTATAGAATCAGCTTCTGAATCATTTATAGAACCAGCTACTGAACCATTTATAGAATCAGCTTCTGAATCATTTATAGAATCAGCTACTGAATCATTTATAGAATCAGCTTCTGAATCATTTATAGAATCAGCTTCTGAATCATTTTTAGAACCAGCTACTGCAGCTACCGCAGCATCCGGTCCAACACGACCAGACTCTGCAATAGCTTCTTCCCCCAAGCCATCAGACTTCTCAACTCAACTCAACTTCTGAACTGATGTCTTTTCTGTTTCTCTCTCCCTCTCTCTCTCTCTCTCTCTCTCTCTCTCTCTCACCATTTACCCCAGATAAAATGGGAAGCTTTTTTTTGCACAAGCATTTGCACTAATAACGTTGCTACCTCACTGGACTCTATTTATTACACATTGCACAACTTGCACACTACCCCTAATTATTTATTATCCTCTGTCTGTACTGTGTTGTCTGTCTGCACTTGTTTGTTTGTGTTGCACTTGTGTCTTGTATGCACTGTCTATGTTGCACCATGGTCCTGGAGGAACGTTGTTTCGTTTCACTGTGTACTCTGTATGTAGCTGAAATGACAATAAAACCCACTTGACTTGACTTGACTTGACTTGAACCATTTATAGAATCAGCTTCTGAATCATTTATAGAATCAGCTACTGAATCATTTATAGAACCAGCTACTGAACCATTTATAGAACCAGCTACTGAATCATTTATAGAATCAGCTTCTGAATCATTTATAGAATCAGCTTCTGAATCGTTTATAGAACCAGCTACTGAACCATTTATAGAACCAGCTTCTGAATCATTTATAGAATCAGCTACTGAATCATTTATAGAATCAGCTTCTGAACCATTTTTTGAACCAGCTACTGAACCATTTATAGAACCAGCTACTGAACCATTTATAGAACCAGCTTCTGAATCATTTATAGAATCAGCTACTGAACCATTTATAGAATCAGCTTCTGAATCATTTATAGAACCAGCTTCTGAATCATTTATAGAACCAGCTTCTGAATCATTTATAGAATCAGCTACTGAATCATTTATAGAACCAGCTACTGAATCATTTATAGAATCAGCTTCTGAATCATTTATAGAATCAGCTACTGAATCATTTATAGAATCAGCTTCTGAATCATTTATAGAATCAGCTTCTGAATCATTTATAGAATCAGCTACTGAATCATTTATAGAATCAGCTACTGAACCATTTATAGAATCAGCTACTGAATCATTTATAGAACCAGCTTCTGAATCATTTATAGAACCAGCTTCTGAATCATTTATAGAACCAGCTTCTGAATCATTTATAGAATCAGCTACTGAATCATTTATAGAACCAGCTACTGAACCATTTATAGAACCAGCTACTGAACCATTTATAGAATCAGCTACTGAACCATTTATAGAATCAGCTACTGAATCATTTATAGAATCAGCTTCTGAATCATTTATAGAATCAGCTACTGAATCATTTATAGAATCAGCTTCTGAATCATTTATAGAATCAGCTTCTGAATCATTTTTAGAACCAGCTACTGCAGCTACCGCAGCATCCGGTCCAACACGACCAGACTCTGCAATAGCTTCTTCCCCCAAGCCATCAGACTTCTCAACTCAACTCAACTTCTGAACTGATGTCTTTTCTGTTTCTCTCTCTCTCTCTCTCTCTCACCATTTACCCCAGATAAAATGGGAAGCTTTTTTTTGCACAAGCATTTGCACTAATAACGTTGCTACCTCACTGGACTCTATTTATTACACATTGCACAACTTGCACACTACCCCTAATTATTTATTATCCTCTGTCTGTACTGTGTTGTGTTGTCTGTCTGCACTTGTTTGTTTGTGTTGCACTTGTGTCTTGTATGCACTGTCTATGTTGCACCATGGTCCTGGAGGAACGTTGTTTCGTTTCACTGTGTACTCTGTATGTAGCTGAAATGACAATAAAACCCACTTGACTTGACTTGACTTGACTTGAACCATTTATAGAATCAGCTTCTGAATCATTTATAGAATCAGCTTCTGAATCATTTATAGAATCAGCTACTGAATCATTTATAGAACCAGCCACTGAACCATTTATAGAACCAGCTACTGAACCATTTATAGAACCAGCTACTGAATCATTTATAGAACCAGCTACTGAACCATTTATAGAATCAGCTACTGAATCATTTATAGAATCAGCTACTGAATCATTTATAGAACCAGCTTCTGAATCATTTATAGAATCAGCTTCTGAACCATTTATAGAACCAGCTACTGAATCATTTATAGAATCAGCTACTGAATCATTTATAGAACCAGCTACTGAACCATTTATAGAACCAGCTACTGAACCATTTATAGAATCAGCTACTGAATCATTTATAGAACCAGCTACTGAACCATTTATAGAATCAGCTACTGAATCATTTATAGAATCAGCTTCTGAATCATTTATAGAATCAGCTACTGAATCATTTATAGAACCAGCTACTGAACCATTTATAGAATCAGCTTCTGAATCATTTATAGAACCAGCTACTGAACCATTTATAGAATCAGCTACTGAATCATTTATAGAATCAGCTACTGAACCATTTATAGAATCAGCTTCTGAATCATTTATAGAATCAGCTTCTGAATCATTTATAGAACCAGCTTCTGAATCATTTATAGAATCAGCTTCTGAATCATTTATAGAATCAGCTACTGAACCAGCTCCTCTAGCTGTTACTGAATCTTTAGCAGCCGTTACTGAAAGTCACATTCCTCCACTCTACACACTGTTCGGCCCAGAACAACCCCAGGGCACGACCTGCAGCTGCACACACACTCAGACACTCACAGGCCCGTGGCCGAGGTGGAGGTGTGAAAGCGGGCGCTGAAGGTTAGGAGGGGGGTTTCCACGGCCCGCGTCAGTGTGTGCGCGCCAAACACTTGGCGTGGGGGCAGGTGTGGAGGATACAAGAACGTGTAGAACCGTCGGCAGAGAGGTGCAGCGCTCGGCGGGTGTTGATCTGGCTGGGTAACCAAAGCGAGTGAGAACAGAGAGGTGAAAAACAACAGAATCAACAAATCACAGCGAGAGCAGGAGGAAGCTGAACCCCCGGCTGAACACAGGGCACACAGGAGATCACTCACAGCACACAGAGGCGCACCGACTAAAGGCCATAGTTTAGTCCACGTTCTAGATAACAGTGAGGGTCAGAAAGCACATCTGCTAGTCCACTAGAGATTACCAGACATCTCCATGTGGCCTGAGGGACTGGACTTCTTATTCCCTTCTTGTCCCCAGAAAGGGTTCTCTGTGCAGGACCAATGAAGAACCACTTTTGGTTCCCTAAAGAACCTTTCAGCGGGTTATATATTTAATTTACAGTCGCAGTTTGCCCAATCATATCTACCTGAAATGTTGCCTGTCTTCCAGGTAAAGGGGTCAGAAAGGATCGTCTAGCGGTGGTCAAGAGAACCATGTCTGAGTTTGGAGAACCTTAAAACAATTAAATCAGTGGACTGGAACCACTGCATTAAACAGAGGGGATTTTAAAAAGGTTCTTAAAACCTAAATTTTATTTAGAACAAAGGTTCTCTAAAGAACCTCTCATTAAAGGATCCAGGGGTGGTCCTTCAAAGCCACAAAAGGTGCTTTGATGTTTGGCCAAACTATCGCAAATTCTCTAAAAGGTTCTTTAAGGAACCAACATTGGTTCTTCAATATTACTGTGCAGAGAACTTGATCCGTTCCCTTTACTTTGAAGACGGACTAGATTAGTCTGGATGAATCGGATTTAATCCAAACTGTCGAGAACATAAATCAGATGTTCTCCACTGGAGGAAATTTAGTTCCATCTAGAACGCGATACAATCTGAGTGTACTGCAGTCTGTGTGCTAAAAGTCACTTTCCCTCTCGCGGTGGAGAACGTCAGTGCTCGTATCTGAGTGACGAATCTCGAGATGACTGAGTCCATCCAGAGGAACGCAGAGCTGAAACAGGCTGTTTATAGGAAACGCTAAACGTGGCGCTGACTCTCAGACTGGAATATCCGCTTCAGACCTAAATGTCACCGTGTTTATCACACTTACTTACACACACATATACACACACATATACACACACATATACACACACACACACACAAACCGCATTCACACTACAGAACCCCTCCTACCCTAAACACACACTCTCTGTGTTCTAGCTTCAGTGAGGAGAACAATAATAAACAACTCAAATTCTTCATTTAAATTAAAATAAAATGTTTACATTTTTAATTTGAGAATTAATTCTAATAACAGCCACAGGAACAGAATTCTAATCAAACTGAAACTGAGAGTGAAATTCTAAATTAGCCACTAAACTGTATCTGGAAACCTACAAGTGCATCTGCACGGTAGGTGGAGTTTTTAATATAGCGTTTCCAATATTTTGACTCCTACTAAAAAGTGCCCCCAAACGGTCATTTAAACATGAGAAATTTTATGAGGGGCTCGTTTAAGGTCATAAATGGTCTAAATCAATAATATGTAATAAAATAATTGTATAAATTAATGTAGTAGTCTTGCTAAACTGTCAGAATAACGCTAAAGTGGGCTTATCGTCCGAACTGCCCGTTCCTCCTTAAATGATCCAGCAGTTTAAATTCTAAAAGAAAGGGAAATTATAATCAAATTAACTCTGAGAACACAATTCTAATGAAATTAACTATAGGAATAGAATTTTAATAAACTTAAATCTAAGAATAAACCTCATGACATTTTAATTAAATCAACACTAAGAGTGGAAAAACTGATCAAATTTACTCTAAAAATAAAATACTAGTAAAATTAACATAAAAACTGAAAAATCTGAATGAAATATTTGCTGCCCTCCCTCCTGCTATCTGCCTACTGGCTATGTTGAAGTTCTCATTACTCTGACCGCTCTACTATGACTATTTTAGTTACACTATATTATGATTATTATATTATGATTATGAATATGCTGCACACCTGAGCAGTTCAACAGTTTAGATGGTTAATAATTTATCAATATTTCTGATCAGAGGAGGACGGGTCGGGCCCCCCTTGTGAGTCTTTGTTCCTCCCAAGGTTTCTTCCTCCAGCTCTGAGGGAGGTTCTCCTGCACGGTGGTCTTTGGTTTACTCACTGGGGGTTTTTATGTCTTGTTGATCTCTTGATTTTCTTACTGATTCTGTAAAGCTGCTTTGTGACAATGCCATACCCTACACAAATACATTTAACCTGAATAAAATAAACTTTCAGAATAAAATTCTAATAAAATTAACTTTCAGAAAAAAATCTAATAAAAAAAAATGAAAAAATGAACTTTAGAATGAAATTCTAATAAAATAAACTTTCAGAATGAAATTCTAATAAAATGAACTTTCAGAATGAAATTCTAATAAAATAAACTTTCAGAATGAAATTCTAATAAAATGAACTTTCAGAAAAAAATCTAATAAAAAAATGGAAAATTAACTTTTAGAATACAATTTGAATAAAATGAACTTTCAGAATGAAATTCTAATAAAATGAACTTTCAGAATGAAATTCTAATAAAATAAACTTTCAGAAAAAAATCTAATAAAAAAATGGAAAATTAACTTTTAGAATACAATTTGAATAAAATGAACTTTCAGAATGAAATTCTAATAAAATTAACTTTCAGAAAAAAATCTAATAAAAAAACGGAAAAAATGAACTTTTAGAATGAAATTCTAATAAAATGAACTTTCAGAATGAAATTCTAATAAAATAAACTTTCAGAAAAAAATCTAATAAAAAAATGGAAAATTAACTTTTAGAATACAATTTGAATAAAATGAACTTTCAGAATGAAATTCTAATAAAATTAACTTTCAGAATGAAATTCTAATAAAATAAACTTTCAGAATGAAATTCTAATAAAAAAATGGAAAATTAACTTTTAGAATACAATTTGAATAAAATGAACTTTCAGAATGAAATTCTAATAAAATTAACTTTCAGAAAAAAATCTAATAAAAAAACGGAAAAAATGAACTTTTAGAATGAAATTCTAATAAAATAAACTTTCAGAATGAAATTCTAATAAAATGAACTTTCAGAAAAAAATCTAATAAAAAAAACTGGAAAAATGAACTTTAGAATGAAATTCTAATAAAATAAACTTTCAGAATGAAATTCTAATAAAATGAACTTTCAGAATGAAATTCTAATAAAATAAACTTTCAGAATGAAATTCTAATAAAATGAACTTTCAGAAAAAAATCTAATAAAAAAATGGAAAATTAACTTTTAGAATACAATTTGAATAAAATGAACTTTCAGAATGAAATTCTAATAAAATGAACTTTCAGAATGAAATTCTAATAAAATAAACTTTCAGAAAAAAATCTAATAAAAAAATGGAAAATTAACTTTTAGAATACAATTTGAATAAAATGAACTTTCAGAATGAAATTCTAATAAAATTAACTTTCAGAAAAAAATCTAATAAAAAAATGGAAAATTAACTTTTAGAATACAATTTGAATAAAATGAACTTTCAGAATGAAATTCTAATAAAATGAACTTTCAGAATGAAATTCTAATAAAATAAACTTTCAGAATGAAATTCTAATAAAAAAATGGAAAATTAACTTTTAGAATACAATTTGAATAAAATGAACTTTCAGAATGAAATTCTAATAAAATTAACTTTCAGAAAAAAATCTAATAAAAAAACGGAAAAAATGAACTTTTAGAATGAAATTCTAATAAAATAAACTTTCAGAATGAAATTCTAATAAAATGAACTTTCAGAAAAAAATCTAATAAAAAAAACTGGAAAAATGAACTTTTAGAATGAAATTCTAATAAAATAAACTTTCAGAATTAAATTCTAATAAAATTAATCAAATTAAAATCATACAAACGTACGTCACTCTGGGAAAGAGTATCATCACGGGCTGCAAAAAGTGTGAATTGCAAATTATTTTTATTTTATCACTTGAGCAAAAAGTTGAAACTCAGCTATATAGTGATAGATGCTGGGCTGCTCTCTTAATGAATAATAAAAAAATAACACTAATATCAGCGTAGCTCAACCAGGCGTGTTTTTTGTTGTTGTTGTTTTAATCAGCAGTTCTAAGGACTAAGTTCCCTAGAACCAGTCCCTCGGTTCTAATGCGGTTACGGTACCTTCCACCAGCTCGGAACATCGCTCCTTAGCCTTTTCTCTCATCATCTTCGGGATCAGCACGTCCAGCTCCACGTGCCTGAGATGAGGCTCCTCCTCTGAGGAAACAGGATCATCCCCAATTAATTAGACACAATTAATTAATTAACACACAAGTGTGGGCAGAAGTATGTGGACATCAGGTCATCTGGTAGTCCCTTAACTATTCACACTAACACAAGATACCATGAGTATCATTAAAAAATAAATAAATAAATAAATAAGAAATCATAATCTGTGGCCATTTTATCAGAAACACTGGCAGCTGGGGTGATGGGTGGATCAGGCACTACACTGGACTGGTGCACCTGTATGGTAGCTAGGTACCTGACAACTGCCATTGGAAGTGCCCCCAAACTGTCATTCTAGGCTTAGGAATTTAATCAGGGGCTCATTTAAGGTCATAAATGGTCTAAAATAATAATATGAAGATATTCTATGGTTTATAAGCCTTGAAAAATTGTCAGATCAACACTTAAGTGGCCTTGTTATCCGAATTGCCCGTTCCACCTTAAATGGTACAGCAGTTACAGTCTGGCGCCTGAGGCGCCAGACTGTAACTGCTGTACCATTTAAGGTGGAACGGGCAATTCGGATAACAAGCCATTTTCAGCTTAATATCACAAAAAACCTCTAAAATAAGACTCTCTACCTAAAATAACACATGTAATATATAATATCCGTGTCATTACTGTAAGTTTTATTAAGAACTTTTAGCCCTTTTGCTCAATTTCACCCTTAAATTAGCCCCTCAGCTAACGAACTGCTACAAGTACTCACACCTCCGTGCTAAATATCCTCCCTTTAAAACTATGTCCTGTAATATAAACGCTCAGGTGAGCTTTACCTGCTTTAGAAGTGTCCATGTGTCGATTAATGTATTAATTACTTTAAATAATTCAGCATTACAGGACTAGAACCCCGGACTTTAGCTGTAGCTTTAGCTTTAGCCGCTAATGTGACCCTGCTGCTGCTGCTGCTGCTGCTCCAGCGACGCCGCGTCCTCTGAAGCAAAATTAATAAAAGTCCTTTATTTTATTTCCCTTTATTTTCTTATCATTTTATTTATATATATTATAATTAAAATTACTGTATTTATGTTTATTAGTTTAATTTATACACGCGACTTTATATGTATAAATGATTAAATATACATTTAAAATGCTCCGCTACAGAATAAAAGTCCTGATTTACAGTTAAATAATGCTGACTAGTGAAAGAAAAATGTGTTTTTTTATTAGTATTTAATTTTGAACTATACATACATAATATTTATTAATATTTATATTAATTATGTTTACATTATATACATTATAATTATTAATATTTACAAAATATTTATTTAAAGCACATTGCTGAACTGATCTTTTTAGTATTGTAACCAACTAAACTGACTGCAGAAGTGTGTCGGAGCAGGAAAACATGGATATATGCACACCAGCATTGGTAATCCAACTAGTTTATGTAATAATAAACTATAAGAGCCCATAGTGCTGTGTAATATATCTTTAATATACATACTTTTATTCTGTGTATATTAACACACCTATTTATTAATTTAGGAAGGGCCTAGACCAGTATAGACCAGCACATACTGTGTATTGAATAATGGTATAGTGGTGAACCAGCAACAGACCAGTATAAATGAGCATATCAGAGATGAATCGCTGACTGTATATATGATATATAAATATGATTGACACAGTCATTGGGGGGAGGAGCTGAACTGCTGACTGTATATATGATGTATATGATCTATACAGTAATTGGGGAGGAGCTGAACCTCTGACTGTATATATGATATATAGACATATAGACCACATATGATATATAGACCACCACCATCGTCCCCGTGCCGAAGAAGTCCACGGTGTCCTGCCTCAATGACTACCGTCCCGTAGCTCTCACGCCCATCATCATGAAGTGCTTCGAGAGGTTAGTCATGAGGAACATCAAGAACCAACTGCCCTCTTCATTGGACCCCCTGCAATTTGCATATCGTCCCAACCGCTCCACGGACGATGCCATCACCACCACCCTTCATCTCTCCCTTACCCACCTGGAGAAGAAGGACACCTACGTCAGAATGCTGTTCATAGACTTCAGTTCAGCATTCAACACCATCATCCCACAGAACCTCACCAGGAAGTTAAGCCTGCTGGGCCTCAACACCCCCCTCTGCAACTGGATCCTGGACTTCCTGACAGGAAGGCCCCAGTTAGTCCTGTTTGGGGACAGCAGCTCCAGCACCCTCACCATGAACACTGGGGCACCTCAGGGCCGTGTACTGAGTCCTCTGCTGTTCACCCTGCTGACTCATGACTGTGCTGTGAAACACAGCTCTAACAGCATCATAAAGTTCGCCGATGATACAACTGTGCTGGGTCTCATCAGCAAAGGCGACGAGTCAGCATACAGAGAGGAGGTGCAGCAGCTGACAGACTGGGGTACAGTCAACAACCTTCACTGGAATGTAGAGAAGACCAAGGAAATGGTTGTTGACTTCAGGAAATCAAGACCGGACCACTCTCCGCTTAACATCAACGGCTCCTCTGTGGAGATCGTTAAGAGCACCAAGTTCCTTGGTGTCCACCTAGCGGAGAACCTCACCTGGTCCCTGAACACCAGCTCTACAGCCAAGAAAGCCCAACAGCGTCTCTACTTCCTCCGGAAGCTGAGAAAGGCCCGTCTCCCTCCACCCATCCTCACCCTCTTCTATAGGGGAACCATAGAGAGCATCCTAAGCAGCTGCATCACTGCCTGGTTTGGGACCTGCACAGCCTCTGACCGCAAGTCCCTCCAACGCATTGTGAGGACAGCTGAGAGGATCATCGGAGTCTCTCTCCCCTGCGTCATGGACATTTACACCACCCGCTGCATCCGCAAAGCAACCAGCATTGTGGATGACTCCACCCACCCTTCACACAGTCTGTTCTCCCTCCTGCCATCAGGAAGAAGGTACCGCAGCATCCGGTCCAACACGACCAGACTCTGCAACAGCTTCTTCCCCCAAGCCATCAGACTCCTCAACACAACTCAACTCCTGAACTGATATCTTTCTGGTACATGTACACTCTCCCTCTCTCTCTCTCTCTCTCTCTCTTTCCAACCATTTACCCCAGATAACATGGGAAGCATTTTTTGCACAAGCATTTGCACTGATAACTTTACTACCTCACTGGACTCTATTTATCGCACATTGCACAACTTGCACACTACAGTCATTATTTATTATCCTCTGTCTGTACTGTGTTGTCTGTCTGCACTTGTTTGTGTTGCACTTGTGTCTTGTATGCACTGTCTATGTTGCACCATGGTCCGGGAGGAACGTTGTTTCGTTTCACTGTGTACTCTGTATGTAGTTGAAATGACAATAAACCCACTTGACTTGACTTGACTTGACTATGATCTATACAGTCATTGGGGAGGAGCTGAACCTCTGACTGTATATATGATGTATATGATCTATACAGTCATTGGGGGGAGGAACTGAACTGCTGACTGTATATATGATGTATATGATCTATACAGTAATTGGGGGAGGAGCTGAACTGCTGACTGTATATATGATGTATATGATCTATACAGTAATTGGGGGAGGAGCTGAACTGCTGACTGTATATATGATGTATATGATCTATACAGTAATTGGGGGAGGAGCTGAACCTCTGACTGTATATATGATATATATGATCTATACAGTAATTGGGGGAGGAGCTGAACTGCTGACTGTATATATGATATATATGATCTATACAGTAATTGGGGGAGGAGCTGAACTGCTGACTGTATATATGATGTATATGATCTATACAGTCATTGGGGAGGAGCTGAACCTCTGACTGTATATATGATATATATGATCTTTACAGTCATTGGGGGGAGGAGCTGAACCTCTGACTGTATATATGATATATATGATCTATACAGTCATTGGGGAGGAGCTGAACTGCTGACTGTATATATGATATTTATGATCTTTACAGTCATTGGGGCGAGGAGCTGAACCTCTGACTGTATATATGATATATATGATCTATACAGTAATTGGGGGGAGGAGCTGAACCTCTGACTGTATATATGATATATATGATCTATACAGTCATTGGGGAGGAGCTGAACCTCTGACTGTATATATGATATATATGATCTATACAGTCATTGGGGAGGAGCTGAACCTCTGACTGTATATATGATGTATATGATCTTTACAGTCATTGGGGGGAGGAGCTGAACCTCTGACTGTATGTATGATATATATGATCTTTACAGTCATTGGGGGGAGGAGCTGAACCTCTGACTGTATATATGATATATATGATCTATACAGTCATTGGGGAGGAGCTGAACCTCTGACTGTATATATGATGTATATGATCTTTACAGTCATTGGGGGGAGGAGCTGAACCTCTGACTGTATATATGATATATATGATCTATACAGTCATTGGGGAGGAGCTGAACCTCTGACTGTATATATGATATATATGATCTTTACAGTCATTGGGGGGAGGAGCTGAACTGCTGACTGTATATATGATATATATGATCTATACAGTAATTGGGGGAGGAGCTGAACCTCTGACTGTATATATGATGTATATGATCTATACAGTCATTGGGGAGGAGCTGAACCTCTGACTGTATATATGATATATATGATCTTTACAGTCATTGGGGAGGAGCTGAACCTCTGACTGTATATATGATATATATGATCTATACAGTCATTGGGGGGAGGAGCTGAACCTCTGACTGTATATATGATATATATGATCTTTACAGTCATTGGGGGGAGGAGCTGAACCTCTGACTGTATATATGATGTATATGATCTATACAGTCATTGGGGAGGAGCTGAACCTCTGACTGTATATATGATATATATGATCTTTACAGTCATTGGGGGGAGGAGCTGAACCGCTGACTGTATATATGATATATATGATCTATACAGTAATTGGGGGAGGAGCTGAACCTCCGACTGTATATATGATATATATGATCTATACAGTCATTGGGGGGAGGAGCTGAACCTCTGACTGTATATATGATATATATGATCTATACAGTCATTGGTGGGAGGAGCTGAACCTCTGACTGTATATATGATATATATGATCTATACAGTCATTGGGGGGAGGAGCTGAACCTCTGACTGTATATATGATGTATATGATCTATACAGTCATTGGGGAGGAGCTGAACCTCTGACTGTATATATGATATATATGATCTTTACAGTCATTGGGGGGAGGAGCTGAACCGCTGACTGTATATATGATGTATATGATGTATACAGGGGGGCCATGCTCTCACTGGACGTTGGTGATGAAGAACCTGTGTTCAGGGTTAGGTGAACTGTGCTCACACCACATTTCTGAATTACTGAGAGTTCTGATGAAGCCATTATTCCCACTCATACAGCTCTGACACTCAGCAGTGTTTTAATGAGTAAAATCATAACTGGAGGTCAGATCAGTCATGATTAGCTGCTTCAGTAGTGCAAATACTCACAATAAACTCACAGTAAAGCTATTAATCATGATTAGTCACACAAAATAATGTGATTATCTTGAGTAGTTGCACAAATCTTTTTTGAATTAATCTTCACCTTTTTATAATATTTTTTTAAAATAATGTATTATTATGTATGTATTATTAAATTGTATTATTTATATTGTGTCTTGCTGTCTCTTTCCCCACGGTAGGACTAATGAAGAATTATTTTACTTGTCACAGCCTAGCACCAATTAATGTGATTAATCACAACAAACAGCACAGATTAATGTGATTAATCACAACAAACAACACAGATGAATGTGATTAATCACAACAAACAATGAATGTAATTAACCACAACAAACAGCACAGATTAATGTGATTATTCACAACAAACAGCCCAAATGAATGTGATTATTCACAACAAACAGCACAGATGAATGTGATTAATCACAACAAACAGCACAGATGAATGTGATTAATCACAACAAACAATGAATGTAATTAATCACAACAAACAGCACAGATGAATGTGATTAATCACAACAAACAGCACAGATTAATGTGATTATTCACAACAGACAGCCCAAATGAATGTGATTATTCACAACAAACAGCACAGATGAATGTGATTAATCACAACAAACAATGAATGTAATTAATCACAACAAACAGCACAGATGAATGTGATTAATCACAACAAAGAGCACAAATTAATGTGATTAATGTGAAATTTGTAAATCATGATTCATTATTATTGTTATGAAATGAACAATGTGATTAATCACAATTTGTTCTATTAATCGGTTGCCAGCTGTGAAACAATATAAACAGATCAGCAGTAACTGGAGTAATTAATTACAATGTAATTATGTATAATTATGTAAATATGTGTGAGGAGGCTGGCCAGGGGCTGGTCTGCTAATGTTGTCATCAGCTGTGGGTTCGGGAAAGAGAGGAGGCAGAACCAGAAACAAGACCTACAACACTACTGTCTTTCTAGTTGCGGTGTAGGTTCTAGACCGATTGTGGATGTGAGTGGTGTGAACAGAATGACCGTCACTGTAGTACTTGTAGAAGTTCTAGATAGGAACTGATTCAGAGTGGTACTGTGAGCAGAGTAAACCTCATTCTATACCTTCCGGGTGTTCTAGATAGGACGTGAATGTGAATGACATTCTAGTCCTTCTGGAGGCTCTAGATAGGCTGTAAATGTGAAAGGCACTATAAGCAGAATAAAGATCATTCTACACCTTGTAGGGGTTCTAGATAGGCTGTAAATGTGAAAGGCACTATAAGCAGAATAAAGATCATTCTACACCTTGTAGGGGTTCTAGATAGGCTGTAAATGTGAAAGGCACTATAAGCAGAATAAAGATCATTCTACACCTTGTAGGGGTTCTAGATAGGCTGTAAATGTGAAAGGCACTATAAGCAGAATAAAGATCATTCTACACCTTGTAGGGGTTCTAGATAGGCTGTAAATGGGAGCAGCAGGGGGAGGAAACTGTACATCACTTGACCATCAGTCAGTACTCGTTCTTCAGTTATCGGTCAGTACTCAGTCAGTATTCAGTCCTCAGTAATCAGTTAGTCCTCAGTAATCAGTTAGTCCTCAGTAATCAGTTAGTACTCAGTACTCAGTAATCAGTTAGTACTCAGTACTCAGTTAGTCCTCAGTAATCAGTTAGTACTCAGTAATCAGTTAGTACTCAGTACTCAGTAATCAGTTAGTACTCAGTACTCAGTTAGTCCTCAGTAATCAGTTAGTACTCAGTACTCAGTAATCAGTTAGTACTCAGTAATCAGTTAGTACTCAGTAATCAGTTAGTACTCAGTACTCAGTAATCAGTTAGCACTCAGTAATCAGTTAGTCCTCAGTAATCAGTTAGTACTCAGTACTCAGTAATTAGTTAGTACTCAGTAATCAGCTAGTACTCAGTAATCAGTTAGCACTCAGTAATCAGTTAGTCCTCAGTAATCAGTTAGTACTCAGTACTCAGTAATCAGTTAGTATTCAGTAATCAGTTAGTACTCAGTAATCAGTTAGTACTCAGTACTCAGTAATCAGTTAGCACTCAGTAATCAGTTAGTCCTCAGTAATCAGTTAGTACTCAGTACTCAGTAATCAGTTAGTATTCAGTAATCAGTTAGTACTCAGTAATCAGTTAGTACTCAGTACTCAGTAATCAGTTAGCACTCAGTAATCAGTTAGTCCTCAGTAATCAGTTAGTACTCAGTACTCAGTAATTAGTTAGTACTCAGTAATCAGCTAGTACTCAGTACTCAGTCAAGTCAAGTCAAGTCAAGTCAAGTGGGTTTTATTGTCATTTCAACTACATACAGAGAACACAGTGAAACGAAACAACGTTACTCAGTAATCAGTTAGTACTCAGTAATCAGCTAGTACTCAGTATTCAGTAACCAGTTAGTCCTCAGTAATCAGTTAGTCCTCAGTAATCAGCTAGTACTCATTACTCAGTTAGTACTCAGTAATCAGTTAGTCCTCAGTAATCAGCTAATACTCAGTACTCAATAATCAGTTAGTACTCAGTAATCCGTTAGTACTCAGTAATCAGCTAGTACTCAGTACTCAGTTAGTACTCAGTAATAAGTTAGTACTCAGTACTCAGCTAGTACTCAGTAATCAGTTAGTCCTCAGTAATGAGTCAGTACTCAGTAATGAGTCAGTACTCAGTCAGTTCTCAGTACTCAGTAATGAGTCAGTACTCAGTAATCAGTTAGTACTGAGTAATCAGTCAGTACTCAGTAATGAGTCAGTATTCAGTCAGTTCTCAGTACTCAGTAATGAGTCAGTACTCAGTAATGAGTCAGTACTCAGTAATGAGTCAGTACTCAGTCAGTTCTCAGTACTCAGTAATGAGTCAGTACTCAGTCAGTTCTCAGTACTCAGTAATGAGTCAGTACTCAGCTAGTACTCAGTAATCAGTTAGTACTGAGTAATCAGTCAGTACTCAGTAATGAGTCAGTACTCAGTAATGAGTCAGTACTCAGTCAGTTCTCAGTACTCAGTAATGAGTCAGTACTCAGTAATGAGTCAGTACTCAGTAATCAGTTAGTACTGAGTAATCAGTCAGTACTCAGTAATGAGTCAGTACTCAGTAATGAGTCAGTACTCAGTCAGTTCTCAGTACTCAGCACTCAGTCCTCAGTCCAGGATCAGCTGTGTTAATGAAGGCAGTGTGAGGCTGTCCCGCCTGCAGTGCTGAGGGGGTTCTGAGTGTTGGGAAGCGTTCAGGTCGTTGCTGTCTGCACCTGCCACACACAGTCTACACAACTCAAGACAGTGCAAGACAGTCCTGACCACATCTTCACTTCAAATCCGACCACAGAGCCGAGTGTGAGTGTGTGTGCAGCGCGTGTTCACGACCGCAGTGGAAAGAGCTACGAAACGTTCCACGCCGAGGTGCTGCGGCCTGGCTGTGGTTATTCCTCCTGTTTGTTCAATAAATCTTTTGAAGTGTCATTGTCACGACGACAGTCCTCTCACGCCAGTCCCCACGCTGTCTGTGTGTGTGAAGCATGAAGCCCAATTACACCATTACGTATCGGCGTTTTTGGGTGTGTTTGTGTGTGGACGTTTACACTTTACCGCTTACTGACACACTACAGGCTGTATTAACGACCTCAGGGGGGCGCTGTACTGTGCTAGATGAAACTGTATGATGAAATAAAAAGAAACATAAGGTTTAGTGTTTTGTTCACTAAGAAAGTGAGCTACAAAATACAACATTTGGACAAAAGTATTGGGACACCTGTTCATTCATTGTCTCTTCTGAAATCAGGGGGATTAAAGAGTTTCTCCTGCTTCTGTTGGAGTAACTGTCTCTACTGTCCAGAGAAGAAGACTTTCTACTAGATTCTGGAGGAGGAGCACTGCATTCATAAGTATTGGATGGAGCTCCACTATCATAATCATCATCCACCCCTAATGGACAGCTAGCTGTACACATGCATTTCTGTGGAGCAGCATGTGGGCGGAGGCGGTAGAGTAACACTACAGGGTTCTGCAGCGTTACACAGCAGTTCTGGAGAGAG
Organism: Salminus brasiliensis; assembly: GCF_030463535.1. NCBI lineage: Eukaryota > Metazoa > Chordata > Actinopteri > Characiformes > Bryconidae > Salminus > Salminus brasiliensis. Next base: position 98,574,696 of record NC_132878.1, on the reverse strand, counting down.
GTTCTCCTCCTGCAGCTCCACCACCAAACCTCCATAGTGCAGTAGCAGCAGCAGCGCTCCGGCCCGGAGTGGGAATGACGGAGACGCCCTTCTCCCTGTTCCAGTCAGTGGAGCATCAGCCTGATCCTGAAGCTGCTGGTTTACGGTGGAGCTGATGCAGGAGGATGATTTAAGGTGGAGCTGATACAGGATGATGGTTTAAGGTGGAGCTGATACAGGGTGATGGTTTAAGGTGGAGCTGATACAGGGTGATGGTTTAAGGTGGAGCTGATACAGGATGATGGTTTAAGGTGGAGCTGATAGAGGATCAGGATGATGGTTTAAGGTGGAGCTGATACAGGATGATGGTTTAAGGTGGAGCTGATACAGGATTATGGTTTAAGGTGGAGCTGATACAGGATGATGATTTAAGGTGGGGCTGATACAGGATG